>NC_045754.1:14623209-14649647 GCF_008692095.1 Etheostoma spectabile | reverse complement strand
ACACACACACACACACACACACGAACACACACACACACACAAACACACACTTCACCTTCCTCTCTGTCACTTTACTGCCACTTTTGGTTTTGCTATCCCGCCCTCACTCTCATCAAAGGTGAAAAGAACAAAACAACTTGCACGCATAGTCCTCCATACTAATTGCTCATACTAATAAAGCGTGCTGCTGTCTTGCTTAAAATATCCTACATTTGGCTGACTTCAATGACTGTATGTTTGTTTATCCCTGTGTTTGATTTGCATGCCCGACCTTAACTGGAATAATAGAGTTGCGGGGTATCTTTGCCTCAAAACAAAGCTGTTTTTTAATTATGGGAATAATCTCATCATCAAATTGTTGCCAGGTTTATGGTTGCACAGAAAAATGATTTTCAGCAGTAAACTTGAAAGCGGGTTACTGTATAAGCTAGTTAGCTGGACATGCTGCAGGTTTTGTTGGAACAGACAAAATTGCTGGTTATATAATTGGCATTGGAAAGGCTAAAAAAAATCAAAAAAACCTTCTTACAGTTTTTTTCAATTGCTTACACACTGAAATCAAAAGTATTACACCCATGGAGCAAAGCATTGGCCCAGATGTGCACCACTATTGGCACAATGTCAGTCTCACACTTTTTGCAAAAAATACACACAGTTGTATACATTAGACACAGAAGTATATCATGATGTCACTACCTTGCACCGTCAAGTGACCCCACCTATGTGCCAATCTGTGAAGCACAGCCATCAAGCGTGTAAACACATGACGGCTTAATTGTAGATACACCATTCGGGTTCAAGCACTATAAAAATGCAGCAGGTGAGTTCACCTGCTTTCAACCAACATTACTGTACAGGAGTCAGAAGAAGAGGGAGGGTGAAAGGGGGAATCCACAGAGGAGGAGAACGAGGTAGAGGAAGAGGTACCTCTCATTCAGGCCATGGAGGACGCCTGTGAACAGGTTGAATTGCAGCTGTGGAAGGATGGATTCAACGTTCTACGTTTTAGGTTAGCAATAGCTGTGTGTCACTGGTTCAAACAGAACAAAGTCACATAAAAACATGTGTTTCATATGGTAACAAAATATGGTTTTCATAAATTAGTGTACAGGTTTTGCAAAAATGTTTCATTTTGCAAAGGGTCTGAGGTCTTCTGCTGGGGGAACTGGTCCCTGCTTCAAAATACTGCAAGATGGGGGGGGGGGGCTTAGTCAATTAGCACTACCTTAATCTTTATGATGGGAGATGGGTTAATGAAATCCTATGTTAATATGCAGTTCTGGTTTAGTTAGGAAGTTATTTCACATCCCAACAGACAAATTCCATAATCATCACCATCAGCATATACCAAATATAATAATTTGCATGTAGTAACAGAGAAAAACATGCAACAATATTGTCAGAACAGCACCTTACCAGCTTGAATTGATTTAAGGCTTTGTGTGCGTCCATTAAACGCCCTATCGCCCACATCCATTAAAACCTTGATATAAACAGAAGTGAGTGCTCTCAAACAGTCACTGAATAAGTTGAAACCTCTCTGCCTTCCGTTGCCCACAGCAGGGGTGATATTAACATTATACTGCACTGTGAGAACTGCCTGATGCTCAGCCATTGTAAAAGGCTTGATTGCTGTCGTGCCGTTTAATGCCGCCAGGGTTGCTCCATAAATCTCTCGTCTTTCAGCTGCTTCTGCTCCTCCAATCCTCTGTTCTCCTTTTGATGAAAGTCATTGACCAGAAACATTAATGAGAAGGAGTGCTTTAGTCACGGCCCATAAAGTTACGCTTTGCAGTCGTTAGAGAACACTAGGAGGAAATAATTTGTTAACAAAATAGTGTTTTTGATGTGCATTCTTTCAAAATCAACACACAGTCTGATAAAAGCCAAGACAAGCAAACAAGTTGGGTTTCTAAGTGTTCTGAGATGCCAACATATATCATTTGAAATGTGTTTGTTTTTTTAAGATACTAATTAATCACATTATCTTTCATCATTTATCATGCTTGCAGAGTACCGACTGCATGGTTGATGATTTGATATCTGCAAATTAGCATAGCCAGCCTCTGTTAGCGGTGAGACGTTTGCTGTGTTAAGTATGTGTGTCTTACTCAGTGAGTCAGTGTCTGAGCTTTTATTTGCTGCCTGATATCTTTGGATTTGCATCCTCAGTGCAGACTGTCTGATTCTGATTCTGAATGGAGTATCCTCTCCAAGGACTATGGCATCTTATCCACTTGCGTCATGTGTTTCTTCCCATCTCTGTGCCTTTGTATGAAGTTCATACTGTACATGTGTGTGTTTGTGTGTCCTTCAGGCCTGTGGACGTAGGTGTTAATGTGAGGGTGTGCATTAAAGTGTGTGTGTTTCTCTCCTCTCTCCCAGGACGAGCAGTTCCATCCGTCTTCTGTGCTCAGTAATGGAGGCTCAGGGTGGCTTATGCTCTGCCCCCTGATCCGTCCTCATTTGCTTGGCATTTTCGTTACGGGCCAGACACTCTTTCTGTGACGCGGAAAGAAACCCAGACTACCCCCTTCCACCTGCCATCCTCTCCACTGTTTGTCTTTTCCTTTTGTTTTTCCTCACTTTTTTTCTCTCTCACTTTGTCTGACAGAAACACACACACACTCACACACACACAAACACACGTTTTCTTCCCTTGTTCGCATCTTAGCTTTCACAGCACATGCACATGATGAGGCAAGATGAGGACAAATTGCTATGAATCCCAAGAAAAAGAAGCCAGGGGGTAAAAAAAAAAGAACTAAAAAAAGGTATCTGCAAGGCAACTGCGTCCATTCCTCATTAGGATGCCCATAACGTGAAGATGCTGTGGATCATTATGATTTTGAATTCATCAACAATATACCTTCCCAATAAAATGGTTGAAGCAATTTAATTTTGGCTCAGTGGCTTATGCGGGGCTGCTTCTCCAAGCTCTGTGGCCCTGACTGATGTTTCCATAGTGGATCTTAAAAGGAGGTATGCAATACAAATGCAGGAAAATAGAGTCAGATAGATGTGATCTGCCTCGCCTGGCCAAGGATAACGTATACAGGCTGTGTGTTGCAACGCACGTTGAATACCCTATGACTTAAAACCGGAGCCGACAACGGCCTCATCTTGGTTAAAGGCTATTCCCCTTCATAGTGGTGCTCTAGCCCTGAGCTGCTGGGTCCAAAACAAAGCCAGACAATCTAATCATGAGTGGGGAGGGCAGGAGAGAGAAAGAAATGGAGTGAGGCAGAGAAAAAGGCTTTTTGTGTATCTGCGAGTCTTTGCATGAGAGAGAGAGAAAGAGAGAGAGAGAGTGAGTGGGAGCTGGGGCTTTGCTACATCAATCCTATGAACTCAGAGGCCCCTGCCTGGTTCTCAGAGGTGTTTATGTGTCTTAAACCCAGAATCATCCTGTCCACTGCTTTCACTGTCTGAGAGAAAAAACTGTGAGAGATGCAGATGCTGCTGTTTCTCAGCCCACTCTTCAACCTCTTTTCTGTTTCAGCAATGTAATATGGGCATCTTCATTTTTGCATAAAGTACCCACATTTTTACCCTTTAAACTCAAAGGCCCATCATTACATGTACAAAACACACTCACAGAAGCATGCACATGCACACTTTTCGTTTTTTTCCCCCCAGCACATGGGGATATGGGAATAACGGTCCATTGTGTAGGTGTGTGAGGTGAGGTGAGCGCTCAAGTCTAGTCAGCACAACACAGCTTCTCCGAGCTGCTGGATAGCACTACTGCTGAGCGCTGCAAGTACAGTACATCTCAATTTGTTCTGGGAGGGATCAAATTCTACTGCCTTGCAAATCTTACCAAGCAGCAGGCTAAGCACACAATGAATAAATGGAGAACTGTAGGAAATATAATAGAGCCGTGTTTAAGCACTAGAATCCAATCGAAGCCTGGGTATCTGTGTCTATAACTTATCTGTGGGGAGTCTGGCCAAGCTGGATGGGAAATAAATCAATGGGTTTCAGGATAATTACAGGCTGTATCTCATGCAAAATTGCTATCATATTCACATCTCTTTGTAGATGAAAGGCCCATTCGCTGTAAACAACGCTGTGATAAATAATAAAAAAACGTCAGTCTTCTTCTCTAGGATGACCGTTCATACAAGTCTGAAACCTTATTAATAATAATCACAACCTTCTGATAAATGTTATTAATCTTTCATTCAGAATCGGCCGAAGACAGAAAAGGATGAAGTCCTTTGCTTTGAAAAAGGTTGAAGAGCAGAGGTTGAGAAAGGACAACTCTATCCTAATTAGCGTCATCACTCACTCCTGTCCCTAATATATCTGATGCTCTTCAGGAAATGAAAAACCTCATCACTAATAACTTATATTACCCGTATGATATCACCAAGCTGAGGAGGAGTTTTACCAGGCAAGGCAATTTCTTGCTAATGTTTCATCACATTTTTTCTTCTTCAAGGTGGTCAGAGGTGAGACTAATCACAATTTGTTTGCAGAAAGGAAAGGGCATGTTGACAAACTAGTGTTTAAGTTAGAAGGGTTAATTATTGATTAACATTTATTTAAAAAGGTAAGCTGTTCACAATTTGATCTGTGGTTTCACATGGCCAGTTTGGAGTTGAATTGTTCTTGTATTATTGTCATGCAACTGGAAAGTTGGAGACGTACTGCAGAGGTATCTTACTTATTATTCTACACTTTAGGATTTCCCAGCCCCCCCTGCTGAGAGGACCTAATCAGGCACACCTGTATGTACTCTTCTTGATTAAGCTGGTGATCAGCTGATTTACCCCCACATCACAGGCAGAACCATTGAAAAAAAATCTATGAACCCATAAACCCACAAACCAACTAAACAGGCCTATGTCATTTGACACACATCAAATGATAATTCATCAAATTAACTAGACCATTACGCTGAAATTAAGGATTAAGTGTATATAAAACACTGTTAATTTTAGGAACGGCACGATGAAAAGGTGGAAAGGCAGCCTTTTCTTGAGCAAGGCACCAAACCCCTAACTGCTCGGGGCGCCTGTCCATTGGCAGCCCCCCTCACTCTGACATCTTTCTTGTACATGTTTAGGTCCTGGGCATGTGTGTGTATGTCGGCTTGTGTTTGATGTGAAAAAAGATCATCACGAGACTGCATGGCCAGGGATTGACCCACCAAACTTAATATTGATAGACAACAAAGTCATAGTACAGTATGTCGAAAAAATTCGTAGAAAAATCATAGTATAGCATGTCAAAAAAAAGGACATCTTGAATTGAGACATGAATAGGTCAAAAAATAATTCTTGGTATAGCATGTTGTAAACTGTTGAAAAAAAGTCATAGTATAGTACATTGAAAAATGTAAAAAAAAAGAAGAAAAGTCTAGTATGTTGAAAAAAGTATAGGGGGGGGGACAATATTCCAGTAGACACCTGTTTTACCACCTGTACTACCGCAGAATTCTTTTGAAAAAAAGGTCATAGTGTAGTATGTAAAAAAAAGACATAGTATAGTATGCCAAAAAATGTGATAAAAAAAATACGGAATAGTATGTTGGAAAGTGATTGACAGCTGATCCATTGTGCTTTGCTTGTGTCGATTCAAATCCCTTCCTCATTGAACCACTTCATTTTTTCACGGTTGCGTGTCAACAATACAAATGTCTCTATTCCAATCACTCGGTGTGATCAGGTTCCCTCAGAAAATGCTCATGTTATCAGTGTTTTAGTATAGTATGTTTGTAAGAACATCATAGTGTAGTATGTAAAAAAAAAGTTATTGTATAGTATGTCGAAAAAATGATAAAAAGTCATAGAACAGTATGTGGAAAAGAAGTAATTGAACAGTATAAGGAAAAAAAGAGATGCAAAACTGATGGGCTGTCTCAGTCAATAAGGTGCTTGATAGCTAAACCATTGTTCTTTGCTTGCGTTGGTTTGAATCACTTCCTTATCAAACCAGCATACTTTATTCTGTCACGGTTGCATTTCAACAATAAATCTGTCTGCATTCAAATCACTTAATTTGCAACAATGTTATCAATTTCTCCTAGAGAAAAGCTCATGTTATAATTGTTTTACTATTGTATGTTAAAAGAAATCTTTGTGTAGTATGTAGAAAAGTTATAGTATGGTATGTAGAAAAAAAGTGATTAAGTGATCAAAGTATAATGTGTCAAAAGAAAATCATAATGTAGTATGTCAAAAAAATTGTCATAGTATAGTATGACAAAAAAAAGTCATGGTATAGTATGTCGAAAAAAGTCACAGTATCGTATGTGGTAAAAAGTGACAAAAAGTCTCATTAGACATGTTGAGAAAAATGGTGAAAAAGTCAGACAAGGTGGCTGAGTGGTTCAGGTCATTGACAGCTAGTCCTTAGCCAGTGTGGGTATGAATCCCTTAGTCATAGAACTGTTGTTCTTTTATTTTGTCATGGTTGCATGTCAACAATATCAAAGTCTGCATTCAAATCACTCTCTTTGCAACAATATTATCAGTTTCTCCCAGAGAATTGCTAATTTAACATTGTTTTAGCATAGTATGTCATAGCAAGTCAAGCAAGTCATAGTATAGTATTTCAAAAAAAGTGATAAAAAGTCTTAGAATAGAAAAAAGGTCATTCTATAGTATGTGGAAAAACCAAAGCTACACATGGACTGGCTGAGTGGTTAAGGTGATTGACAGCACATCCATTGTTCTTTGCTTGCGTGGGTTCAAATCCCTTCCTGTTGAACCAGCATACTTTATTCCTCAGGGTTGCCTGACACCAATATAACTGACAGCGTTCAACTCACTCTCCTTGCAACAATTTTATCAGTTTCTCCCAGACAAAATGCTTATTTTCTTATTGTTTAGTATAGTATGTTGAAAATCATAGTGTAGTCTGTTGAAAACGTCATAGTGTAGTCTGTCGAAAAAAAGTGATAAGATAGAGTATGTCGCAAAAGTCATAGTATAGTTTGTCAAAGAAAGTGATAAAAAAGTCATGAAAAAAGTGATGCTATAGTATGTCAAAAAAAAGTCATGAAAGGTTATTAGTATAGTATGTCAAAAAAGTCATAGTGCATATAGTCTGTTGAAAGTGATAAAATAGTCATAGAACAGTATGTCGAAATAAGTGACAAAAAAATTTATAGTATAGTATGTCTAAAAACGTCATAGTATAGTAAGTTGAAAAAAGTGAAAGTCAAAGTATAGTATGTGAAAAAAACTGACAAACCAGTCAGACAAGGTGGCAGAGTGGTTAAGATAATTGACAGTTTGACTTTCCTCCTTAGGATGCTTGGGGTTGAGTTGATTTCTCACCCAACTGGTGAGCTTTAATTCTGACACATTTGCATGTCAACACCAGAAATGGCTGCATTTAAATCACTATTTTTGCAATAATAATATCAATTCTGCTCAGAGAAATGCTAATGTTATCATTTCTGTAGTTTTGTATGTTGAAAGAAAATGATAGTATAGTATGTAGAAAAAGTCATAGCATAGAATGGTGAAAAAAGTGATAAAAAAGCCGTAGTATAGTATGTTAAAAAATATCATAGTATAGCATGTCAAAAAAATAAATAAAAAGTCACAGAATAGTATGTCAAAAAATGTACTAAAGAAGTTTTAGTATAGTATGTTGAAAAAAGTCACAGTATACTATGTTGAAGAAAGTGATAAAAAAATCAAAGTATAGTATGGTGATAAAAAGACATAGTATAGTATGTTGAAAAAAGTCCTGAAATGATCATAGTTTTGTATGTCGAAAAAAGTGATAAAAAAGTGATAGTATGGTGTATCGAAAAAAGTCGTAGTATAGTATGTTGAAAAAAATCATAGTATAGTATGTTGAAAAAAGTAACAGTATATTATTGTGTTAAAGAAAGTGATGAAAAAGTCATAGTATGAGCATGTCAAAAAAAGTGACAAAAAAGTGATAATATGGTCTGTTGAAAAAAGTTGTTGTATAGCACGTCTAAAAAAGTCATAGTATAGTATGTTGAAAAAAGTGATAAAAAAGTTATGGTATAGTATGTCAAAAAAGTTGTAAAAAAGTCATAATATGAAAATGTTGAAAAAAGTGATAAAATAAGTCATAGTATAGTATGTCGAAAAAAGTAATGAAACAGTCATACTATAAAATGTCGAAAAAAATTATAGTATAGAATGTGGAAAAAACTGACAAAACAGTCATACAAGGTGGCTGAGTGGTTAAGATAGTTGTCAGTTAGTCCTTCCTCCTTAGGACGCTTGGGTTCAAATTGATTTCTCATTGAACTGGTGTCCTTTTATTCTGTCAAGGTTGCATGTCAGCAATATAAATGGTTGCATTTAAATCCCTATTTTTGCAACAATGTTATCATTGCTTTAGTTTTGTATGTTGAAAGAAAATCATAGTGTAGTTTGTAGAAAAAGTCATAGTATAGTATGTTGAAAAAAGTCATAGTACAATATGTCAAAAATAGTGATAAAAAAAGTCATAGTATAGTTTGTTGAAAAAAGTCATGGCATAGTGTGTCAAAAAAAGAGATAAAAAACCTCATAGCATAGTTTGTTGAAAAAAGTCATAGTATAATATGTCAAAAAAGTGATAAAAAAGTCAGACTATAGTATATTGATAAAAAGTCATAGTATAGTATGTCGAAAAAAGTGATAAAAAAGTGAAAGTATGGTATGTCGAAAAAAGTCACTGTATAGTATTTCGATTCATTTTATAGTATGTCAAAAATGTCATAGGATAGTATGTCGAAAAAACTGATGAAAACGTCATACTATAGTATGTTGATAAAAAGTCATAGTATAGTGTGTCAAAAAAGGCACAGTGTAGTAGTATGTCGAAAATGTATTAATAAAGTGGTAAAAAGTGACAGAAAAGTGATATTACAGTGTACTGAAAAATGTTTTGATAAAGGCAGACTAGGTGGCTGAATGGTTAAGGTCAGTGTCAGTTTCTCCTTTGAGTTTTGCAAATGTGGCTGTCAAAAAAAGTGGTGCAAAACTCATAGTATAGTATCTCCTAAAAAGTCATACTATTGTATGTCTAAAAAAGTGATAAAAAGTTATAGTATAGTATGTCAAAAAAGGTCATAGTATAGTATGTTGGAAAAAGTGATGAAAAAGTGATATTATGGTACTGTACGTCTAAAAAAGTCACAGTATAGTATCTCGAAATAAGTCGTCTTAACGTTTGTCAAAAAAGTGATAAAAGAGTTATAGTATAGTTTGTCTAAAAAAGTCATAGTATAGCATGTTGAAAAAAGTCATAGTATAGTGTGTTGAAAAAAGTCATAAAAATGTCAAAGTATAGTATGTCAAAAAAAGTGATAAAAAAGTCGTAGCATAGTTTGTCGAAAAAAGTCATAGTATAGTATGTTGATAAAAAGTTATAGTATAGTATGTTGAAAACAGTCATTGTATATTATGTCAAAAAAAAGTGATAAAAAAGTCATAGTATAGTATCACCTAAAAAGTCATACTATTGTATGTCTAAAAAAGTGATAAAAAGTTACGGTATAGTATATCAAAAAAGGTCATCGTATAGTACGTTGTAAAAAGTGATAAAAAGTGACATTATGGTACTGTATGTCTAAAAAAGTCATCTTATAGTGTGTCAAAAAAGTGATAAAAGAGTTATAGTATAGTTTGTCTAAAAAAGTCATAGTATAGTATGTTGAAAAAAGTCATAGTATAGTATGTTGAAAAAAGTCACAGTATAGTATGTTGAAAAAAGTGATAAAAATGTCAAAGTATAGTATGTCGATGAAAAGTCATAGTATAGTATGTCGATGAAAAGTGATAAAAAGTGCTATTATGGTATGTCTAAAAAAGTCACAGTATGGTATGTTGAAAAAAGTCATCTTACAGTATGTCGAAAAAAGTGACAAAAAAGTCATAGGATGGTATGTCTAAAAACGTAATAGTATAGTATTTGGAAAAAACTAACAAAACAGTCAGACAAGGAGGCTGAGTGGTTAAGATGATTGACAGTTATTCCTTCCTCAGGATGCTTTGGTTTTATTTCTCAGCGAACTGGTGTGTTTTTATTCTGTCACGGTTGCATGTCAAATATATAAATGGCTGCATTCAAATCACTGTTTTTGAAACAATGTCAATGTCAGTTCTGCTCAGAGAAATGCTCATTGCTGTAGTTTAGTATGTTGAAAAAAATTCATAGTGTAGTATGTAGATAAAGTCATAGTAGTATATGTTGGGGAAACGTGATAAAAAGGTATAGTGTAGCGTGTTGAAAGAAGTGATAAAAAGTGATAGTTTTGTATGTCAAAAAAGTCATAGTATAATTATGTAAAAAAAAGTCATAAAAAAGTTATAGTATGTCAAAAAAAGTCACAGTATACTATGTTGAAGGAAGTGATAAAAAACGTCGTAGGGTATTACGTTGAAAAAAGTTATAGTATGGTATGTCAAAAAAAGTAGTAAAAAAGACTCAATAAGCTAAAAATTCCATGGAATAGTATGTCTAAAAAGTGATAGTATAGTATGTTGAAAAAAGTGATTAAAAAGTGATAGCATTATGTGTCGAAAAAGTCATAGTATAATTATGTCGAAAAAAAGTGTTAAAAAGTCATAGTATAGTACGTGGAAAAAACGTCACAATACACTTTGTTGAAGAACGTGATATAAACGTCATAGTATAGTATGTCGACAAAAAATCATAGAATAGTGTGTCAAAATAGTTTAAAAAAGACATAGTATAGTATGTTCAAAAAAACAAAAAACTCATAGTATAGTATGTCTAAAAGATTAAAAAAAGTGAAGTCAAAGTCTAGTATGCCTAAGAAAGTCCGAAAAAAATCATGGTATAGTATGTTGAAAAAATTTATGATGTAGTATTTTATTTCAAAGATATTTTTTGTGGCAATTTTCCACAACAGTATATAGTTATAGACAGACAGGAAAAAAGTAGATAGACAGGAAAAGGTGGGCGAGAGATTGCGGGTGACACACAAAAAAGGGCTGCAGGTTCGACTCAAACTTGCGCCACTACAAAGGACTCAGCCTACATGGGGCGCATGCCTTAACTGGGTGAGCTACAGGTTGCCCTATAGTGTGGTATGTTGAAAAAAGTTATAGTGTAGCATGTTGAAAAATGACGTACAAAATCATAGAATAGTGTGTAAAAAAAGTCAGAGTGTAGTTTGTCTAAAAAAGTCTGAACAAAGTCTTATGATAGTATATGAAAAAGATGTCATGGCTAGCATGTCGAAAAAAAACACAGGACTTTCACCCAAAAGAGTGGGGTTCTTGTGTGTGTCCTTAACTGTCCGTAATTGCTGCGTGTCAGGGAAGCCGCTTTCTTCTTTGATCGGTACGTTATTCCCTCGTGTCGCGAAACCGTGAGCCCACCCACGACCTTTCCCTAAACCCAACTGTCCCGTTCCCACGAGTCATGGAAACGGAAGCCCATCCACAAGCTTTTCCTTAGCCTAACAGCGCCAAAAGGTGTCATAGTATAGCGCGTGACATATGACGCTAAAGGAAACCCGACCAGCACGTTATATGACGCTAAAGGAGACTTTTAGCGTCAGTAACAACGACAAACCCAAGTGTCCGTATTTTACGAGATGGGAGTGAGAATGTGTTGTAAAGTCATAGAATAGTATATAATGGAAAAATCTTAGTATAGTATGTCAAAAAATGTCATATTGGAAATTGTGTTCACTAGCGTGGACCACACCACAACCATGTGTTAGTTAAAGATTTGATGAACATTATGAATGTGCAGATGAACATTATGAATGTGCAGATAGATGAATTGATGTGGATGTCGTCTGATGGCTGGTCTGGGAGGATGTGTGATGACCGGGTGGACGAGACTCAGGGTGGGGGTTCCGTCTCAGAAGCAGTTTTTGCCCAAATAGTTTACAGACCCCCAGACGGTACCTAGAAGAGACAAGAGAGAGATGTGCAGCAGGAAGGGAAGAGGGGGAAGATGGATGAAGGAGAGGGAAAGGGAGGGTGGGTCAAGCAATCAGAGACATGAGCCTGGCTACGCAGCACGTTATATGTAGGTCTGTCTGGGGATTAGAGGTGTGGTTTAGGCGTGGCCCTGCTCTTGAACCTTAGTTAACAAATTAACTCCATTTAAAAAAAAGTCAGAATAACATGTTGAAATAATTCACATAGTATGTTGAAAACAGTTGTAAAAAAAGGAATAGAATAGTATTTCTAAATAAGCCATCAAAATGTCATAGTATAGTAAATCTTTGCCACTGGTTACATGGCAACCAGTGGCAAAGGCCCTCATTTCCTGGCTCCCTAAACTTACACTCTGTCATCAAAACTTTCAGAACCATTGGTTTAGTTTTCCCTCTCTTTCTTCCTGAGACACCTCGCTGTAGATCAATAGCTCATCACAAGGCCCATTAGCAGAGAGGATGAATCTAATGGGGTTGTGAAATGAAGAGTTCGTTTAATCCAACGCAGTAAAGCTGGATTCTAATTGTTAGTTGTAAAGAAGCAGAGAAGAATGGGTTTCTGGCTGATTTTGAAATGGGGTACAAATTAACACTGATTAATCCTTAACAGCTTTTGTGATTGACTTAAATTGTGTTTCACATATGTTCTTCTCAATGTGATTGCAGGGTCATCCATGTTTGAAGGAAAAGGATAGCTGTTAGCAAGTAGGTTTAATCAAAACAGAGCTGGACACCCATCTTTGTGATATTAATGTTTCATTTTGTTGTATGATGCCGGTAATCAGTCTTCTAAAGAGAGAATGAGTGTGTTTTTTTAGTGAGGTTTTATTATCACTTATAAAAGACATTAATACCAGAGTTTTACAAAACATGCTGATTGCTTTCCTGGACCCTGTAATGATTGTGAAGTAGAACAGGTGCCCAGTCATTACACTTCCTCACTCTCCATTGTTCTCTAGTTAAAGGTAATCAATGTTCTCATGAGCATGAATCCCTTAAGTGTTTCACTGCCCATGTTGAGTGCTTTCATTAATCACTAGACAAACCATACCTTGGTAAATTCCGATAACGGCCGTAAAACCAAAAACTTCATAATGTGTTCATATGAAATATTATACAGCAGCATAAGAGGCAATAATAGGAGTAACTCCCTCTGTCTTGTTTTTTCTCTCGCCTGTATCCATCTCTCCCACCGCCTTTTCTTTCAAGTCAATTTATTTATAGAGCACATTTAAAAGCAACCTAGGCTGAACAAAGTGCTGTATAAAATGATATTATGTCATAAAAACAAAGGAAGACAATAAAAATATAGATACAATGAACATCATACAAACAACACACTTCTATACAAATGTCCCTAAACTAAATAATATGCCAAAGAATAAAAATGGGTTTTAAGACGAGACATAAAGATCTCGGCAGTAGAGGAGGACCTAATATGAATGGGAAGTTTGTTCCAGAATCTCGGGGCCAAAACAGAGAAGGCACGATCACCCTTTGTTTTCACCCAAGACTGTGGAATAGCTAAAAGGAACTGATTAGACAATCTTAGTATAATATAATGCCTTAAAAACAAGTAACATTACCTTAAAATCGGTTCTGTATTTGACCGGTAACCAGTGAAGAGAACGTCATAGTACAGCAGTTGACCCAAATGCACGACTCAGAGCAGAAAGTAAAAGGTAATGGAGCTTTATTTTTACAGAGTACAATCCAGGCGAAGGTACAAAATCAGCAGACAAAAGACGTGGTGAGAAACAAACAATCTAGAGGTCTACAAAAACACTGGGAAAGAAATACTAGGAATAACGATGGAGAGTGAGACACACAAGGTACTACAACAATGTGGCAACCAAGGAACGACACAAGGTGAGTATAAATACACTGGGACAGGGGAAGACCACTACACACAGGTGACACATATTAGGGAAGGGAGGGTGATCACACAGGCGGGAAGGTTGACAAAGACGGAAGGACAAGTGATATGAAACAGAGACAGACCGTGAGTTAACAAAATAAAACAGGAAATCAGAAAAAGATGAATTAAGAGTGGGAATTGGATGTGACAGAGAAGCCAATACCGGGGAGATATGATCCTTCCTCCTGGTACCAGACAACAACATAGCAGCCGCATTCTGGCCAAGCTGCAGGCGTGATGAAGATGATTGGCCAATCCCAGAATATAAGGAATTATTGTCAAATGTATACTAGAAACAGTAGTCAATACAATACAAAATGGGAGCATGCATGACAGTCTCCAAGCCTTTATGACAGAGGAAGAATTTTAGTTTACCTACAGTCCTGAGATGAAAAAAGCTACATTTGACAACATAACTAATTTGTTTGTTAGATTTTAACGCTGGGTCAAAGATTAAACCTAGATTTCTGTCAAAAGGGCGCACACTTGAGGCTAAAGACCCCAAAATTGAACCTTGAGGTAGACCGCATGAAATCGCTGCCGAAGAGGAGGAGATATTTCCAATTTCAACAGAAAAGGTTCTATTTTTTAAATAAGATGTGATCCAGCCTGGATCCCAACCCTATGCTGACAGAAGGCATTCCAACAAGATGGCCTGATCAACAGTGTCAAATGCAGCACCAAGGTCCACCAAGAGTAAAATAGCACAATTTCCACCATCACCAAACAGCAACAAATCATTTAGCACTTTAAGACTAGCTGTTTCTGTGCTATGGTGTACTCTGAAACCAGACTGAAAATTGTCCAAGACATTATGTTCACTAAAAATGAAGAGAGCTGAGCAAGAACAACCTTCTCCAAAATCTTTGACATAAACAATCATTTAGAAATAAGCCAAAAGCTGTTACAGTCAGTAGGGTCAAGGTTGGGTTTTTTAATTAGAGGCTGAACCACAGCTTGTTTGAAGCTAGATGGGACTGTGCCATTCATAAGAGAACTATTTATTACAGACAAGAGGCTGGGACCAAAAGTATGAAGACGAGAGGGGACAATATCTGAAGATGAATAGGTAAGTTTCACATGTGATACAATATTCATAAACGCTGACGGCCACAGGCGCAAACAAATTCAGAGAAGCAGGGCAAAGGATTGATTTGGAAGGGTCATGGTCAGTAGGTGAAATACAAGATCCGATAGTGTCAACCTTGTTGATAAAAATGCTCAAAATTGTTCTGTGATTTCAAACGTAGCATCAGGGAGTGCAATGGCATTATTTATTGCAGTGTTTATTGCACAAAACAAAATTTTGTCGACTTCTCTCTTTCTCTAACTTTCTTTTCTCTCTCATCCTTTCCTGTGGACCATGAAGAGCTAAATTTGTCATCCAGCAGGTGATGAGTGCAATGTTTTTCACCCTGACCTCGGACCTGTCTCTAATCTCAGCTGTTCTGCCACATGCTCCCACAACCAAGACCAAGATCACGGGTCAAATAATTCTTGACAACATTGTTTCAGTTTGTTTAAGCCTTCTTAGGCGCCAAATGTGATGGATTTTCCACGTGGAAAACTGTAATGAACTGTAAGGCCGTCTGCGCACTGGCTGCGTCGCGTGAGCATGGCGTTTATGTTTACAACTCTGCTGCTGCTAGGTGACGTACAAGGAGGGCTATCTTGGGACACAGTTCCGACACATTCAAACTCTGAAAAATGGGTAAGTGTTTTTTTTTTTTTCAAAAACATTAACAACTTTGTGTAGGTGTAAAGAGCCTATATTGTAAGTCTACCTGATTTTGGACAGTCACACAAAATATATTTTTTTAAATTTTTGTATTACATTTATATCTACATTGATGTCCAAACCTAGAGTTTCAAACATCAACATGGTATTTATTAATATGTATTTGTGTCAAAGTGACATATACACATCTTTCCTATTCTATTTTACCTGGAAACGCTTTCAACACGCTTGCGTGTCATGTGCAAAATAGGCGTGAGACATGCATGTCATGCAGGTAGTATGTAAGCTCTATCCTGTTAACATGGGAGCAAAAATAAAAACGGACACGCCATGCAGTTGACAACCTCGCACGGCACTCGCCAGTGTGTAGCCAGCCTAAATATTTAAGGCTTTCACCCAGACAATAAAGCATTTAAAAGACAGTTAGTTTGCATGTCTAAATTGACAACTTACATACATTAACACTAAGAACAACACTAGGAACCAATTATGCAAAAATAGTTGATTCAGGTTTTGATACAGACACACAAAAGAGTTATGAAATAGCAATTACATCAGTCAGAGAATATGGATTTTCACCACCTATTCTTCACACATATTACATCTCCTGTCCCATCAGTGTCTGGAAATAAGTGAAATAACTTTCATATCACACCTCAAGAGCCTTCATAGTCAAATGTGTTTGCCTAACATCATGATGCATGTCATGTCTTTTGTTCAAATTCTTAGACAACCTGTCACCGTCAGTCATTATGGTGCAAATAAAAAGCATACCAGCTGGATAGCAGCGTATTGAGGAAATTAAAAAGCATATTTTTTTAGCACCGCATTAGATGTTGGTCATAACTTTTAAACATTCAAAGACTTTCTAATAAGGACTACAGGTACACATTTATAACAAATCGGTTTATACCAACCTACAAGAGACAAAGAAAGCACACAGACTAAATGCACAAGGAAACAAGGGTAGTAATGAGATACAGGCGACGTGAGGGCTGATGAACAGGTGGAATACATCAGGGCAGGGCAGACAATCACAAAGGCGGGAAAACACAAGGTAGGAAGTAACACAAGACACGATGCATGAGAAACAGACACTACAATGTATAACAGGAACTGAAGCATGAAACATACACATAGATGGATAGGGTAAAACACAATAGATGAAACAGGAACACATGAGGAACACATACAAGAACACATGAGACAGTAAACAGCAAGAAAACAGGGAAGGAATTACTAAAATAACGGGAAAAATCACAACAGAAAACCACAACTATGACACATCAGGCTCTTCACAGTGTTCACCAGCTAGTCTATAACTGTGTCTTGTTCAGGATTAATGGAGGAGTTGGTGACTCCTTGAAATATCAAATGACATCACATTTGCAGGCTCAACTAAACAAAGAGCAGTAAGTATGTAATCAGATATTTTTCACCACTGGCAAAAAACAGGATTTAGTTACAGCCAAGTTCTGTAAGTATACAATATGCTTTGTTTGGACAAGAACTGGCACATATTCCCACACCTTGACACAGGACTTGAATTTACAGGCTTTACTGTGGGGCCCTTAAATGGTTGGCTTCACCTGGTAACAACCTTTAGAAGATGAAAGCAAAGAGTTCTCATCTCAAATACTTTTATAAGCTTTCTTGTTGAGAGTTAGATGAAAAGATTGATACCACTCTTATGTATGTACATTAACTAAATAGGAACAACGGCCAGCAGCAGGCTAACTCGGTATAAAGACTGGAAACAGAGGAAACTACGGAGCCCCGGAGATGACATGGAGGAAAAAAAACATGTACTGGGGGACAAACACTAAACTTGAGTCATGTGTTATTTTTATTTATTTTTTCCATCGTTTTTTTTTTTCTCCTTCCATGAAAGTCGAGATCTCGAGTTTGAAACCTTAGGGTTAGCTCACCTTCATGTTTTAGAACTAAAGTTTAAAGGGAATACAGAAAGGGAAAACACTGGCATAACCTGGGATTTTGATTACATGAGACTTCTACCATTTATTGGGGTAAGAAAAAAAAACATGCTGATTCACCACTCCTGTCCACATTTTTGTGACTCTTAAATTGACTTTTGTACATTTTCAAATTGTAGTACTGTCACAATGTTAACCGTTATGATTTGTTGCCTTTGTATATATTATGGAGACTGATTCAAACTGCAAGTGACAGGTTTGACACTGAAACTCTGCCATGTAACACAGATTCTGCTGCTCATATTGAACTAGTTTACCAACGGTTTTCTATCAATGACACCTGCTACATCACATAAATACGCTGATTGAATATAGGTCAAGTGAGCTGCCCATATGACATTTAATCATTGAACAAATGTGTTGAGAATGAGGAGTTCAGTGGTTCAGAGAGTGCTGCGATTCTTCCTGTGGTCAGGGATGCGAGAGGCATGGTGCACGGCCTGGGCACCACGGTGGTGAAGCAGAAGGAAGATCTGAGGAGCCTGGAGACCAGAGTGAGACACACCTAAGTTCAGGTGAAGAGAGGAATAATGTTTTGATTCCAACAACTGAGCTAGGGAATATGTTGAAGGAGGTGGAGAAGCAGAGAGCAGAGCAAGTGGTCTAAGAACAAGATGGCTGAGCTGGAGAGGTAAAACACAGGTTCAAATATTTTTATTTCTGTATATTTACACAAGGATTCTACTGTATGACTGTCTAACGTAAAAGTACATAAGAAAGGTTGAGGGAAAATCTCATACACTCTGCGGCAAACATCAAAGATGATTCACAACAGCTTTGACGAATAGATTCTTCTTCTCAGGATGACAATAAAAGGGACCCCGACTATATGTTGCTCCGGTTTATCGGCACATTTCCTGCTTCATAACTGTCAGCTCCGCTGTAAAATAAAAGTCATTTGGATGGAAAAGCTTCCACAGAGTCAATATTTTGGTTTGTTTGAAGTTTGGTTTAAAGGATTCTTTTTTTAAAGACTTCTATCACTGTTCATACTCTCGAATATTGATTTGAATGTTTTATTTTCAGGATTAAATGGATTTTGCTCAAGGCTAAACTGAATATTTTAATTTGATTTGTTGTGGTAGTAGGCTATCTAAAATAAGTTGGTGATTTCTGGATTGATGGCTTGAATGAATATTAGCAGCTTAGGATTTTCTTACTTCTAGTGCTCTCAAAAGAACTGTTGTGTGTTGCACAGAGTGTGGCAGCCCGTGAGAAAGACCTTTCAGAGCAGAGAAGTGGCCACTTTAAGAGGCGTGGCTGTGTACCACCGAGACTCAAATTGTACTGACACCCAAAATGATCCCATATTTTGACTGGACCTAACCCCAAAACTTTACTCTAGTGTGGCTTGTGTTAGATGATTGAGCCATGACGGTTTAGGTTAATGATTTTACAAAAGAGCATCTAAAAGTGGCACCAATGGGAGTTTAATTTAAAGTAAAATTTAATTAAAAACACACTCATTTAAAAGCTTTCTTAAACATACAAAGTCCTTCACACAGAACAAGGAAGCAGCACCAGTTACTGGAATCAGCTAACTTAAAATACATGAATGTTGGATTGATATATTTTTACTCCTACAAAACATCATAAACTACTACTTCTACTAATAATATAATAGTCACTGTACTTTACTTTTTCTACTTTGCTGTAGTACGAATAAGAATAAAAAAATGTCTCTGTCTGCACAGTTAGAGCAAGAAACCAGATCAAATGCGCTGGACATCAGAATGACAGCCAATGAAAAAGAAGAAAAGGAGCAGAAGGTGAAGAAGAGACTCTGTGACTATGACTGAACTGCAGCTCCACAACAGTGACACAGAGCTACTGCAGAAAGAGACTGAGGGTAACATAGATGAATGACTTTAAGTTAAAGGGTTATAAATCTTTTTTTAAAGCCACATAAGATAGATGTAACTAATAATGTCTGTGCCACAATGTTTAAAGGCCATTTTAAAACCTAATTTATAAAACCATAGTGCTAGTAATTTTAAAAATGTAAAAGAATTGAAGGATGGACTTTCTACTTATGATGGAGTATTTCTACAGTTTGGTATTGATATTTTAACATAGGTAAATTCTTTTAATTCTTCTATTACTGTCTGAGGCTACATCTATACTACTATTTTTCATTTTTAAGTTTAAAGTTTAAGAGTTTTGAGATAAAAATGATTACCGTCCACAAAAGTTTTAGCTCCATAGCAGAACTAATCTCCCTCCATATAAACATATCACATACAGTATATGACCATTCCCATACACTAGATGGCATGTAGATGGCAATAATATCATTCCTTAGGTGACAAATGATCAGGAATTTAAATAAATAAACATTATAGCTCTATTTTGAAAAATTTCCAACATCATTTTAATCAAATTGCTGTTGAAAACACTGTGATTACAGGTCTGAGTTGGTTCCTTAGACACTGGTATTTGCCACCAACATTGCACTTTGAGAAACACCTTCCAGCTATTGATAAGACCTGCTTTACCAAACACCGTAGCAGTCATCAATAGCCCCTGTGAGTGAATCTAGCGCTGACAGAGCCCTTCTGTTCTGAAAGGTCTCCCTCTGCACAGATACAGAGGAAGCGGAGCAGCGCCAGAGCAGCTGGGCACGCTGAGGAGAATCAGGGCTTGTGGGGAAGCTGGCAGGGAAAGATGCAGGAGACATAGTGGGTAATTGGAGCGCAGCGATATCCGCCATCTTGGCTCGTTACCTAAATAACAGCTTTGATTGAGGTGAATAGGCCCATAAAGGGTTGTGGTGGAGCTGATAAGCTTCGGTGTGGCTTGGCTGGTGTTGCGAGGCTCTTGGCATCCATGAGGGCTCTTGGCTTCCTGCAGCTGAGACCTGGATCGGTGGGACAGGCACCTGGGATTCCAGATGTCTCGGGGTGGAATCTATAGTAGCATCTCTCAACTGGCATTAGTGCTTACGGTGACATTCATCCTTCAGTCTGGCATGACGGAACTGGCAGCGTCGAGCCAGCTTCCTATCTACCCACACATATCTGTCTGAGTGAGTGCTGCTGGAAGTTGTGCTTCTTTGTGTTTGCAATGAAGAAAAAACTAAGTTTTTGTGCTAGACACCAGGACTGATGAGCTATGTGGAAACTTGGAAAGTTATACAGGCAAAAGATGCTAATGTGATGAGCATAGATTCCAAAAAGAGAAGAAAAAAAAATCATATTTTCCTAGATCACTGAAATGAAAAATATGTATCCTTAAGCGTGGCAGCAAGGGCGTTGTGGAGATTAGAGCTGCTTTGAAAAATCTCTCTCATCTGTTTGCTTTGAATACGTAGTAATGGTAATCTGGACTGAGGCTGCATTAAGGAATGTTTGCTTCAAAATATACAAGTGCGGAGAAAATTACACTTCAGGGAATTCTCTAATGCATTGGGGGATAGTTAAAGAATCTTCTGTTTAAGTCGGTCTATTTACAGCTTCAAAGTAACAACAAATAAAGTGGCAGATCCACAGAGCTTCACCTTGGCCTCAGGTGGAAACAGATACAGAGTGAGTGTTAGGTAAGCTACACTTCGGTGCTCTGCTTTAAAGAGTATCTTATTTAAGGGGTCTGTATGTCTGTAAGTGTGCAAAGATGACCGTGTATTAACTGTAACACCACTCCGCAAGGATTCCAAAGTGTGACAGGCGTCTGTAATCACGGTTATGTTCCTACTGCAAAACAAAAAACATTTCATGACAGCTCATAAATTGTTCAGTAGTCTTCAGTCTTCCCTGGGGTTGTTTAGTCAACATATGCATCCATCACTTCTCAAAGCTCATACAAACATATCGCAACAGCATAGATTTATCACTGGGTTTTCCCCTGAAAGCAGCTGCCTACATGGGGTTTCATCCCACACTCAGCTATAACTTATTCTGATTCTCCCTACAACAAATGACAGAATAGTTTGGGCTGGATTAACCACTGGCACTGAATAACAACAGCAGCTGCAGTTGACACCTATATATCATTTTTGGGGCATTTGTATATATTCCTGCTGATATTACAGGGTGGTGGATCTACTTAGGAAGGTACTGAAAGCCCGGTTTAAAGCACACTGACCCATGTTAATGAGGCAAAATCTGGTCTTGAGAGGAAAAGAGGTGTTTAATGGGATGTTCACGCTCTGTTACCTGCCTGACAGGAACAATCTCACTCATTTACCTTGTTTGCCACTCAGTGGCCTCTGTATACAGGCTGTTCATTAACAGAGCTCCCGAATGCTTCATGAGCAGAATGGTTACTTGCACGGAGAAGCCTGGTTCATATTGGGGGAAAGCTACTTATATTAAATTCATTTTTGTATTCAAATCACATCACAACGGGATCAGTCAAACAAGTGTTCAGAACATTTTGGTCGCAGAGCTTTCATACTCTCTATACGGTATGTTCATTGGTCAATAATTTCGTCAACACTGCCATATAGTAGAGATCATATTTCTTTAGTAGTACTTGAATATGAATGTCCATTTTATATAGGATACGTACAACTATTGTCAGTTTAATTGTTTTTGTAATCCATTATCATAATTATGACTATACTCTCAACTAACATTGTTGTAATTTTCTTCTGACCAATAGGTAAAAAACACAAAGTAGTGTCCATTTAAAGCTACAGTTGGTAAAAAAATAAAATAAATAAATCTCCTAGCTTTTTCCTTGCTGTGCCTGGTGTAAATATTCTTTAGGCAGGGTAGTTTGTGTGATAAGGCGGACAATCTATTCTCTGCAAGGCCTTGCAGTTCTGTTCAGTGCTGTTTACGTACCAGGCTGTGATGTTCCCTGTTAGGACGCTCTCAATCAATGTAGGAGTAGAAATTTCTCAGAATTTAAGGGGATACCTGGAATTGCTCAGGGGTGTCTGACGTAAAACAGTCTCTGCCTTGCCTTTCTCACCACTGTGTCAGTATGCAGTGCACCGATCATGAATGAAGTATTGAGATGAGATAAAACGGTCAGGTGATAGTACCCACGGGAAAAATCGGTTACAGAGACACTTATAAGTGATATTCAACAAAGTGAAATGCAAACAATACATACACACACACACACACACACTCCACAGTCTCAGTCCCCTTAATTTCTAAGTAAGGATTTGGCCCTTGCTTCTACATACACATACAGTACATAAACAATATGCAGATGGTAGTTCATCTCATGCTGCGAGTCACATCTCATAACACTTTTGACTTCATACACATGGACGCACTGACGCAGTCAGTTTCTCTGACAGGCACAAGCCCTGGTCTTGTGACCTTTAGCTTTGACCTTTAGCGGCCCTTAAATGCCACTTTGGGAAAGCCATTTATTGTCCTCAGCCCTGCTGTCAAAGTGGAATGTCACAAATGTCTGACTGACTATAAACTGCATAACTTGTGTTGCCGGCAGAGTGCTGAAAGAAGCTTCACTCTGCTGGCAGTAGGTGTGTGTGTGTGTGCATGTGTGTGCACAGGAAATATTCATTATGTGTGCATCCAATGACGATTCATCAATCAAAGTTTGGTGAGGTCAATGTTTTGAGGAGAACCAATATTGAGAGAGAAATGCATAATTCTGCAGCTGCTCACACAACTTTTCCAACCTTTATCACACATTTACATTGGCATACACACTTGCAAAACCTCACATGTGTGTATACACAACCATCTGTGGGTCTGCATTGCTTCCTTAGATAGAAAGAATAAACTCAAGATAGAGAGATTGATTCTCTGCCAGAAAGCGCTGGGCCTCACATTGGGCTAGATCAGAACCCCTCCCCCCCCAACCAACCAAACAGCAGGGTGATTAATAACACCCCCTCCATTACCCTCAGCACACAGATGGGACATCAGGTTGAAGGTTGATGGAGAACAGCACGGTGTGTGGTGTAACACACCATCATACAGATTAGAGTTTGGACTTCAGACGGCACCCCCTCCACCTTTAACCTACTACCTTGCATGATTTGTTTCGTTCAGGTATCCTTCCACTGCGGCTGATGCCATTTGTCACTGCAGGGCCGTGCTGAAGACTCCTTTATAAAATCAGGTGGGGGAAGTCTCCTACTCTGGTTTTGAGTGATGTATGTATTGCTGGTGTGTGTGCTCAGCGTGCTGTGGTTTTACAGTGTTTTGCTCAAGCAACATCAAAGTCTCCAAAGTTGTCAGAGTAAACCACACAGGACAGAAGTGTCCCACATTTGTAACTGAGTGCGTTATATCACTTCTGTCAGTCTAGTTGAAGCTATCTTCAGGTCAGCTGCAGACATCAAAGCTTTACAAATGAGGTATTAAAAAATGAATCTGTCTGTTGTGTACGAAGCAGTTTTTAATTTATGCACAAAAACACAAGCAAACATGTAAAAAGAGTTAGTTGCAACTGAACCATTGAATAATCTAATATTTGGTTATACACTCTGAACAGAAATATCAAAACTTGATGAAGGTATTTCATCTTGTAGCATATGGGTAGCACCCATGTTGGGTTTTTAGGAGAGTAGTATTTGTATATTGTACATTAAATGCCATTAACATCCTGCTCTCACAAATTACATATTTAACTCAGAAGCCAAAGGAATAGCCAACACTATCAAAATTCAAAAACATTATTTTTTCTTTTACAAAAAATATAAAAGTACGGTGACAAAGACGGAACTTGATGCAGGTTGATATGAATACTCCTGATTATTCAGAATGCACATCAACTTTTTTCTTTTTGGAAAGGAAAGTTTTATTCTTTAAACACTTGAGACATTGAATAAATGCATTTAGAAAAACTACAGACATAGGCTTCAAACTTAACATCCTGTACAAAACATATGTAAAACTTTTAAAAGCAACAAAAAAGAAAGAAAGCAAGAGAATTGCTACACTGAAAGTTCAATAACTGTGAGCTGCTGGAGCCTGTAAGAGAAAATAAAAATAAAAAGTGGACAAACTTGACCACAATTCAAATATCTACATCCTGATTCTAGGACTGGGGGGTGGATATTGATCCATCTGGAGATTGCTACAGCAGTATATGGTAAAATCCATCAGGCATTACCACAGTTTTTGTTTTTTATGACTTCCAAAACCAGTCCTTAAGACCAACTTAAAACTTAAGACCCAGCTAAAAAATAAACACTGCTTGTCTCCAAACCCTGGAATGCGATAAACCATGCAAAAAAAAAACACGACAAAAGAGAAAAGGCAGAGAAAACACATCAGATGAAGTCATGCAAAGCGGCTTTGTGGTTATTTCCCATAATTACAAATACAGGTCTGTTTTAGAGGCGTCACAAGAAAGTTGAAATGGGATCACATTTCCCGTAGTCTCTGAGTTGAGTTCTTTCCTGTTTTTTTTGTCCAAATTGGGATATCCAGTTGTCCATTTCTCAGTGAGAGTCAAGGCAAGATTTGCCCCCCAAAATGTACCTTTCCATGTGTACCCCAAGGCACCTGAGAGAAAGTGGGCTTTTCCAACTGTTGGCAACACTGTGTGTCAGGGTTTTCACTACATACCAGCTGCCATAGAGTCTGAGAGTGGGACTATCCCACGCATGGAGTCACGAATCTCAATACAGAGCACAAAGAAAAGAATACAGTCAAAATGGATGATAGGGTTGGTGTCCCCGATATGGTATGGAGTCTGAACTGCCGGTCTTAATAGTCATCGTAGGTGTTGAGGTCGGTGAAATATGCGTTGGTATATGTCTTTCCGGCAAGCTGTGGGTTGAAGTACTTATTTCTTTCCTCCAGAATCAGATTGTTTTTGTTGAAGGCCTGTAGATAAAAAAGGTGGAAAGGGAGAGGAGTCAGTATGGACTTGTTTGCGACACATGGTTCAAGTGATTATTCAGCCCAGATGGTAAGGTAAAAGCAAATCCATCTAGCTGCCCCCCCCCCACAAAAATAAATAAATAAAAGGAGCAACACAAATGGGAGGCTGCTCAGTAAATGAAACATACATTTTACAGAGCAAGGTCAAAGCATTTGCAAACAGGCTGGAAAAATGATAAGCCACCACAGGGCTAAATTATTTTGATGTGTGTCCGTATGCCCACCTCTGTCATCTCTAATACTCAGCATCAGCACTTTTTATGACCCTCCAATTGTTGGTCCTCTAGGACAATCTAAGCCATAAAAATTGATCAAAAGAGAGTCTCTTTTCTGTTAAACAATAAGGAAGAGCCATGGGGGCATCTTCTCTGTCCCTGCGTGACGTAGTAAACATGGAATGAGCTTCTGATGTGATGCTCAATACAACATCAGCAATTTGGCAAATAAATGCATTCATATGCAGTCTGTTGCAGAGAGTGTGTGCTGGGAGTCCCTTGGGGCAGTGTAATTGAACACTTGATGATGCTGCATTTGCCGTTGATGGATGTTTCAGACTGACACTGATAGGGTGAACAAGTGTGCTGGACAAAAAACTCATATATTTTGCCTCTTTCCCATTATGTGATTTGCACACAAAGGGAATGTAATCAACAGTCCCACAGCCCCGGAGACGGTTATGTGTCTCTGCAGGTGGCTGCATGGCTGCTTCCAACAGCTGTGCTACGATGCTTGTTAACATAATCTACTATGTCTTCTTGCCTTAAACCTCTTTAATTGGCTGAAGAATGATTACTCTTACGTTTTTGGCATGGTAAACAAAATGTGGTTAAACTAGGAAGTGGCATTAGTGATAGAGAGGTAACAGAGGAGCATAATAAAAAGAGCATCACAATGGATTTTCTGTCTCAACCCATCAAATAAAACCATCAAGAAGAAGTAGAGGACAAAACAAGAAAGACAAACATGAAAAAAACATGCAAATGGTTGCACTCGTTGAAAGAGAAGAATTATGGAGGCATACACTGCCTTCTCACAAGCCAGGTGGGAGAAGGGGGGTGGGGGG
>NC_045754.1:14622690-14623198 GCF_008692095.1 Etheostoma spectabile | reverse complement strand
CTGAGCAGAGAAAGATAAACTAGAGTCTGTACTCCAACCTGCCACACACAGGAAGTGCCACAGGAAGTGGAAGGGCGGGACACGGTGGGGAAGAGGAAGTAGTAGTGCTTAGGGTCAAAGAGTTGTTGGGAAGGGGGTCAATAGGCGAGATGTTGTAGAGGTCAGAGGTTAGTAGAAAATCTCCAGGCCACGCATCGACACCCCCATGTTAGCAGAGAGAGGCTGGTGCATGGCGGGGTCGTCCAAAGGCAAGAGTACCGACACATCTGGCTGCAAGGAGGAGAGGAATGGGCAAGAGTCATCCTCAAAGAAACCCTAAGGCCATATTCTGTCTTAGGCTGAAAAAAATAAAACTGCAGCTGCAGTACATGGTCACTTAGGTTTGTGATCCTAAACTAGACTGTTGAAAAGATAGTACTCCAGTTGGCCAAGAAACCAGTAGGGTATCTGTGATACATTGTGCATAATAATAATAATAATAATAATAATAATAATAATAATAATAATA
>NC_045754.1:14620817-14622680 GCF_008692095.1 Etheostoma spectabile | reverse complement strand
TAATAATAATTCATCAACATCAAGATTTGAGCCCAAAAAACTCTGAAATATGGCATCAGGTGTTAGTTATATATTTTGAGCAGTAATAGGAATCCTCCCTATAACTGCTCAAAAAGAGGCATATTACAGTGTTGCACATTTAATGGTTGAAAATTCATATCAACATCCAACAACATTTTAGGCTCAGTGAGTGAGGGTTGGAAGCAGAATGTGCTTTTTAGAAATAGACAGTGTTCATTTGTCATGCAGCTCCTTTTGTATTTTCACATGGCCTGTCTATATTCATATCTGCCTCTTTTTGCAACAGGACTAACTGAATTATGCTCTATGTTCCTGACTGTAATTGCATGACAGATGAACGTTCCACACCTTTATTCTGCAATGAAATTACATTCGGAGATATTTGCTCTGAGGAAAAGAATCTGTTCTCTCTGCGGCAGTTTTACAAAACACTCTCATATCTTAGAAGTAGTTTTTCCAAACAGAGATCCAGGTATTCACTTACTTTATAATATATGTCTTAAACAAATGAAAAGAAAACCTGCCTAAAAATGCTGATTTATCAGTATTGCAGTAAAATCAAGTTAAAAGACCAAGCTGAGTTACAGTGTGAAACTTTGAAGATTGATCGTGTGCTAAACCCCTCCTCTGGACAGCGATTGTCAAATCATAACCTTCACATAGCCGGTCTGTAGAGCTTTGAATTTCTCAACATTTTGAAGTGCGTAAGGGGCTGTGAAAAAGTCATTTTAGAAAGTTTGGAGCGTGGTGTTTTTTTCTAGCCTGGTCAAAACCAAAAACACAAGAGGAAAAAGTGTGAGGAAACAATCTGTTTGTCTGCCCTAATGCACATTTAGGTCAGTGTGTAGCATTTCCCCACTGTCTGGATGATGCTAGATGCTATCAGTAGAATTTGTTAAAACAAATCAACATTCAGGTATTACATTATTCCTTACCATACATATAATACTAGGACTAACTAGCTACACATTGCTAAACAAATCCCATATCATCAACTGTCTGGTGAGGATGCTGACTTTTTGCCTTGGACATGTAGCTTTAGCCGCAGTCTTCTGGTGAAATATCATATAAATGACTTAGCAATTAAATGCATACTTAGGGCTTGTTTAGAAAGCCAGTCAACTGGAAACGTGAACAAGTCAGCCAGAGAAATAAACAATACATCAAGCTAACATATGTGGCGTAAGCTAGCCACAGTAGCAACACCTAATAATAGCTAGCTTGGAATAAGAAACCTTTTTTATACATCAGTTTAAAATAAAGTTCCCTACTATTTAAAAAAAAATACTTTACGTATATATAAATATATATTTCAAAAAGTAAATCTGCCAGTATTATTGTGAGCTGCATATCTGAATGGAAAGCCTGAAGCGTAGCATCAGTAACTACAGTAAGGAGGGCAGCTTTATGCCATGTA
Source organism: Etheostoma spectabile (assembly GCF_008692095.1). Classification (NCBI taxonomy): domain Eukaryota; kingdom Metazoa; phylum Chordata; class Actinopteri; order Perciformes; family Percidae; genus Etheostoma; species Etheostoma spectabile. The sequence continues at coordinate 14,621,242 of NC_045754.1, read as the reverse complement.
GTCTTGCATATCCAATAGCTGCTTATCAGCAGGAAGACCAATAGGTGCCAGGACCTTTAAGTAGACTGCTAGTGCCAGACTATATTACAAATGCAATTTGGCAAGTTCTTTTATTGGTTTAAAATCATGATACAAGATTACTTTGAAGCTCCTTTTTTGGGTAAAAAAAATGCACAGGTTGTTAGAGTGATTGAAATTCCCTTTAATACAGAGCAGTGGGAACCCTTGAAAAAAGCCCAGCTGTGGCATGGAGAAGCTGTGGACCTCACTAATCACCAGCTCAGTCTGGCACTAAAGGCCTGATGAATCAGTGGATAAGAGGCTGTTTGTAGCTGGATCTCTGTCGATGGCTCCGGTGCTTCCGACTGTCTGCAATTTAGGATGCGATAATGAAGCCTGTCTAAGCCGGGAAATGTGCAGATACA
>NC_045754.1:14610486-14620807 GCF_008692095.1 Etheostoma spectabile | reverse complement strand
GCTGATTACCTACCCACGCACTGCTAGGTAAACTGCATACGTACGGTATGTTATGAGAAAGCAGTGTATGACCACTGACACAGAACAAAGTCACACACTGAGACACACAGCAGAGGAGCACACGGCGAGAAGATATACGCACAACTGCCTATGTGTTACACGACTGGAGAGTGCCAGTGCACAACAGGAGATGGTGCGACAGTGAGATTCATGCAGTAAGAAGTGTTTTTAATCACAACTGACACTGGAGGAAGAGGCAAACCGTTGCTCACTGACTGCGAGTGGGATTGTGACATCAATTGATTAAGTCAAACAGTAAGGAAATGGAAATTTGTTGTTACACATCCGGAAATCAGTCAGGTGTGACCCGCAGTGAACCCCAGTGCAAACCTGTCCACAGACCTTGATGGCTTCCACCGAGTCGTATTTGTCCAGTTTGTTGATGTGGTTGGTGATGCTGGTGTTGAGCGGTGCGGCTGAAATGGGGTGGATGACGGTGGCGTCGTGCGACTGCTGCTGGTAGCGCTGGCAGTACGAGTAGACCAGCAGGGTAACCAGACAGCCGAGGATGGAGCTGCTGAGCCCCACGGCGATCATGTGGAAGAGGTTGAAGTCTGGAAGAAGAAGGGGATGACAACGGAGGTAATTCTCTGTCAGTTCACACAAGTGTAAGTGGTAATTGAAGCTGCAGTTCATATGGTAATGATGGAGTGTTCTGTGAAAAAAGGACTGCCTTTTCTTCTTTCTCTTTGTTCTTACTGTGTGCTAGTGGGACCGGCTGTATATCACGGACGGAAGACGTGGAAGTAAGTAACTGACATTCAACTTTCATCTAGATATAGATGAGAAGAATTTGTCCTCAGCTGTCAAATATAAATCCAACATCTTTTTTCTTCAAGAATTTTACAGCCAGTTTACAGAGATGTCTGTTGCCAAAAATAAAAGCGTTAAATATAATATGATGTATATAAAGATCTACTTACACGGATATATTAAGCTATTAGCTAGCTTAATATGCAATCATTCTGCCAAAAATAATGGTAGTCTAATATAATAACTGATATAATGCATATGTTTTTTTGTATTATTAATGCAGTGTCCCTACTGAACATCATGTTTTATGCATGAAGACATACATCACCTAAAATATAAGTTTATGAAATACAGGTCAGAGCATTTTTCTCTATTGGCTATTATTTATGTTCAAAAAGATGTATAGGTAAGAACAACTGTTTGTTTGTGCCCTGAGCACACTACAGATATCCCTCTCATTCTGTATCCAGCCTCCACCAAGTAAAATAATGACAGTAGGAGCAGCCTGTAGCCTGGTGTAAGAAGCAAAACACAAGGCACCAAAGGTCCCTAAAGCCTTGCTTCTCCTCATCTATCTCATCGCTGTGGGCACAGGGTGCCTGTCTAAGGCAACTTAGATTAGTCTTTCTGCATTTTAATAAACTCAGAGTAGTCTCATATCTGGATTGTTGCAACGGGGCAGTGGAACAACAATGTTAAAAGTGACTTTATTGATTCACTTAGACTCCAACTGTAACTGTGGAAATGTAAATAAATTAAGTAAATTAAGGTTTGTGATAAACTATTTGCATCACTCCAAACAGTATATATGCATATGGCTTAAACAGTATACTGTGCTGCTTAAGATGATGTTATTCTTTATAGGAGGAAATTATGAACTTGAATAACTTGACAAATTTCATCCCGTGCAACTAAGACTTCCTCCCTTTCTTTAATGTTTGCATGTCATTTATGTGTGTTAAGCAGGATTGGAAAGCTACATTGGCATATAGCCAAAGATACTGTATCAGCAATTCCAGGTGTTAACCTCACCTCTCTCTTACACACACACACACACACACACACACACACACACACACACACACACACACACACACACACACACACACACACACCTCCACAGCGCCTTTCCTCCTGACTCGAGCGTGCAATGGAGATCTCTGAAAAGAAGAAGAAAAAGCAAAAGGCAGCAGAATTAGGTCCAAAAATCATATACACCCCTGTTAGCATGATAAATTGTACCCTTGAAGGTGAGCGTGGAGATGAAAGCTGTATTCAATATGGAACAGATTATCGTAAAAACTCCACGAGTCAAATCGCGGCTGGGGCACCTGGATGGTTTATGAAAAGTATCAGCTCTCATTAACCGAAATGAAGTACAAGACGTATCTAATGAACCTTAATGGACTATCTTTCCCATTAAAGGGGATGGATGATAAGGTATAAAGGCAAATGGGTAATTCTCAAAAGATCTGTGAAGGGTTTTCATGACTATTATATCCCAGCTAATTAACTCAGCGAGGTTACAAATTTATGTTGCTATCAAATGTTTATTATAATCTAATAATTAATGATTCCTAAAGTTTATCCAATCGAGGACTCTATCCATGGATGCAGAACTTTTTCCAAATATACAAAGATTTTATAGCAGTTTCAGTGTCCACAGTGATAAAATAAGAATCCTTTGTTAAAGGGAGGACTTTTAATGAGCTCTGTGTAGCACAGATCAATGCCCGAGGGTATCTCACATTACTGTCAATTATTATTATCTGTCAATAGGGAGATGCTTGTCTACGCAGATGTCAATACTGATGGGGTGTGTGTGAGATATTTGTGTGTATGTATTTCATATGAACTTCAAAAAGTCCTGCCAAAACTTCTGACTTTTAGGGGACAGCAGGGAAGTGGAGGTACTTTTATTTCTTTTTTTCTTTCTGTTTTTTTATTTTAGCCTTCCCCTGCGAGATATCATTATTATTATTATTGTACTTGCATTGTTAACAACTGTTTAGCATTTTTAACAACAGAAATACTGTGGGACACACTGTCTACTGTAGTAACACTGCAATGACTCTCATTAGGAAAAAAGGTTGCATTATTAAACGGCAAATTATCACACCAACATGGATACCAGAAAATAGTGAATAAATAAATAAATAAAAATACAGAAAACAGCACACAGGGGCCATTTACCCCTTTCCTTCCCTACATAAAAACGCAAAACTGCTGGTGTAAGTGCTTTTTGCATGGCCTGACAAGACTTTCTAAGATCATAATTAAACTAATATATGAAACTGTGTTGTGGAAATGAGTAGGAGACTACCCTTAAGTGTAGCACCCGTGTTCATGCCCCGCTGTAATCACCTGCCGCACTCAGGAGTCCTTGAGCAAGACACTAATCTCAACCATTCCCCAAAGCGCTGCCCTGTCGCTGAACCTGACCTCCGACCTCAGATGAGTCCCTTAGAGGGATCACTAACGTATTTCATTATCACAGGATTCTTGGAAATGAACAGAATTACTGCTGTGGGCATATGGTGGTGGGTGGGTGGTGCAGATTGAGTGTGTGCGCTCAAAGTTAAGTCATGCATGCAAGACATTCCTGGTGAGAGGAAGCTTGTCTGTGTGCACATAGACGGATGTATATTTGTGTGTGTGCTTGTGTGTGTGGTCACCTGGTATTAAATTAGAGTCAGGGGAGCATGGCCTGTTCTCGCTGTTGTTTCCTGAGCACTGGTTTCCAGTGGGAAACAGGACATCACAGTGACGCACACGCATCTGGGCGCCGTTGGAGTCACAGCGGGACCACTCCGACCAGCTGGACCAGCTCTCTGGAAATGGCAATGACGGTATATATCACAGCATGTCCAGTGTGTGTCCATATATTTGCGTGTGTATGAAAGGATTGCACCCTCAGCTGCTTTTTAGTCATGCATGAGTGTCTTCTGAGGGCGCTAAGACTGAGACTGAGACTAAAGAAAATAGGCAATGAACCTGTGATGGATTGGTGGTCGAGTCAGAGCCCTAATCTGCTTATCACTGAGGTGTGTGTGTGTGTGTGTGTGTGTGTGTGTGTGTGTGTACCTGGACAGGACTGTGTGTTGCACAGTGCCTCCTCAGTGTGCAGGCCCAGGCAGATGTCCCCTCCGTAAGCCGGCGAGGGGTTGCTGCAGGTACGCGTCCTCATATAGTGTCCCCCTCCACACGTCACAGAACACTTGGACCAGGAAGACCAGCAAGACCAGCTGCCGTCCACTAAACCGAGAATATCAGTGTCATATTGTACATGTTGATGCTTAGAAAACTGAATGATTATGTTTGCATGAGCATTTTCTACTTCTGTAACTGGTGTAGGACAGAATATAGTCAATAAATTTCAGTTCCTTGTTGTCTAGGAGGCTATATTCCCTAAAATGTGTGCCTTTGTGTTTTCTAGGATTTCGGTTCCAGGTCATTTGAAAAGACAATTTTCTCTGAACATCAAGTCATTGGAAGTCATTCCAAGCCATTTCAAACAGCGATGCGTAACACAGAAATATGAAGCAATTTGGAGATGTGTGTGTGTGTTTGTGTGTGAGTGAGAGAATATTAAAGTGACAGGAAGTGTGCTTAATCCAGCTGTTACAGCAAATGGCTGATCCCCCCCCCTCCCCCCCAAACTCAACAATCTCAACTCTGATTAATAAAGATGAATAAAGAATCACAATTTGCTGCTGTTCATGTGGTGCCAGGTGGCAAACGTTAAAATTCATGAGCACACAGAGAAGACATAAGTAGACAAAAAGAGGCGGGGGATGTCGGCGAAATTAAAAGAGAGGAGTGAAAAGACCAATAACATGGGGTCAATCTTTGGCCATTCATTCTTTAGAATCAAGTGGATACAACTTTACTCCATTGTGGCAGAGAGATATTACCTTTTCGGAAACACTTGGGAATTGCTTTTAAAGACCTGAAGATGGCTGGCAGCACAGAGCAGGTAATTGAAGTTGCCGATGCATTTTGTCATCTCAGTGTAATTTCTCTATCACGTAGTGACATATGAGTCGATTCCTGGCCCACGATGACGGATCTCTCTCATCTTCGGCGTGGACGCAAGAAAAACACAGATTCATTTGTTTCCAAACCAGAGGGATGGTAGGCATAACACCAGGGACGTGCACAGGTACGGGCAATTGTTGCCCCAGGAAACTGCCCGTTTGCCCTAATGGGTTAGCTGCCCCTTTGGTGAAAGAGCCTAAGTAAAATTTTCTCTTTCTTTTTAAATTCTTTGCATTATTACGATAATAAGCCAGTTACCAAAGTTAAATCAAATTAAATCGCTATACATCATCCAATCTTGCCCTCAGCGATGCCCTTTTCCCCCAGTCACGTGACTTTGCTTATATTCTCACACACAATGAAAGAAGGAAAGCCAGGCCCTTCTGCCTTCAAATAAGTTTTTTAAGTTATGGAGATTATGACAAATTCCCTGTGAATAGTAATTTAAAAAATCCACTTGAGCTTTGAATAATGTGCAGCTTCAGTTTGTAACGTTTGCATCACGTTGCGCAGCATTGCAAGCAGGCTAACGTAGCTATGTTACATCCGTTAGTGTGCGTTCTGTCATGGTCTGGGCTCTTGAATCATGCTAGCTTATACGTTGTTTACAGTCAATATGTTACGGGAGTTTTCAACCAACAATCAAATGTGACCTGGATTAAAACTGCAAGCAGGCCAGCTGTGAGAGAAGCATTTGATAATGTCAAGCAACCATCCTGCGTTATTCATTTAATGTGAAGTTGGCCTATTTTATCAGAAGCATTTTCTTTACGTTGGAGTAGGGTAATAAATCCTTAAAACAATTGTTTTTATTTAATAATAAATACACAGTAAATTGTGTCTGTGCCGTGTATAGCATTGCAAATTAGTTATTATTTTATGTTTATCAAAAGCTCCAGGTCACAGAGCAATTGAGAACATGGGGATCAAGTAAAATACTTTTACTAGCTGTAATATACTGTGTATATAATATAATAATAATATATATACCATATATACTTTTTTTTCCAGATTAGAGCAATGGCCCCTCAAAATGTCTGTTCACACCCCTGCATAACACCTTCTCTCTCCTTCTGCTTCACAGCGCACACATTTAAAAAGCACTGGATTAGCCAAAGGAGGATTACAATTAGTCCACCAGCACGGTCTGCCTGCCTCAAAATAATATCTCATTTTCAGAGGGGTGCTAATTGAGTATGCATTAGTATTCATTACTACTCAGGCTGGGTTAAGTCTGTTCCTTTGGGGGACAGGAGTGTGGAGTTGTTCATCAACATACTGTAGCTGTAACATCCCAGAATAGGTGTACTACATGTATTAGCATAGTGATGCAGGGCAGGAAAATCAAAGTACATTCACTCGGCATTTTACTCAAGGGGAACATTAGTGGCAACCATACAGGCAGAGCCTGCCTGAACAAAGCAAATCTGATGCTCTTACATCCAAAGTCTCGCAGCTGATAGTAGTTTACCCTGTTAGCAACTGCGCTCAAGCTGTTGAGCTGAATGGCGTGCACTTTTGCTGAATGAATTCAGGCTGTAGAAATAGTATTGATGGCCGAGCAATCTCTTGCCATTTTTTTGCTTGGTCACGGCATGGCAGCAGTTATGTAGACAGACTGCGGCTGCTAAAAATGACGTGTAGATCCAGGCTTTTAGGGAGATACCTAAGCCCTACTCCAGGGGGCTTGATTAATAATCATTGGAGACAACATTTCTGCTTGGCGCCTGTGCTGGATACCAGGTGTGCTTTATGCCAAACTAAGCACTGGATTTACATTTAGACAGCTTACTTCCCTTGTCAGACAGAGTATTCTTTTAATTAGACAGCTTCCTCTCTCAGTCTGTAGAGGAGTGTTGAAAATTCATTGTCTCAGGGTTTTTCACAACAAAGTAAGGCCTCCCATAGCTGGCAGCATAATTACCCATGTATGTGTAATTACATACTGGAGCGCCACAGGGTTTGTCTCTTTGATTCCTGGTGTAAATTGGGGTCTTCGTCACACCATTTATCTGCAACTGATTTCTTTTGTGATTCCTGATGATTTGAAGTCATTGTGTCACTGTGATTTTGTATCCATTAATCAAGGGAAAACATAGTTTGAGGATGGTGTTTATTTATCTGTGTGTGAATATAAAAGAGATCTGGTTATGTAATTGACTTCTGGTCTTGTAAATGTTCTTATCTCTGTGTGTACTCCGTTTTGTGTTTGTGTAAAAGTATATGTGCAACTACAACTGGCTTGTAGCATGTGTATGTGTGCATTTCTCACCTGGACAAGGGGTGATGTTACACTCCTGATACTCCTGCGCTGGCCCCAGGCAGGTCTGACCTCCGTACTTGGGCTCTGGATTACTGCAGGTCCTCTTCCGGCTGCGGATTCCCCGGCTGCAGTCTCTGCTGCACTGGGACCAGGAACTCCAGGATGACCAGGCACCATTCACCGTGTGGCCTGAAATCTTCCCGAGACGAAGCACCTCTCCTGTTGGGAATAGAGTTGGGACATAACTATTTGGACAACTATTGTCCAAACAACATACAGTATGTCACCTGTGTGGTATTGTTAGATTTCTCTGCGTGAAACAGCATTTCCTACAAAACCCTGCTGTTCTTTGTAAGATGGTGAATTAGTACTTGCCGTCCATTTTCGGCATCACTGTGTGCATTTGTTTTAAAGAGCAAGAAGAGGGCAGAGAGTCGATAGCAGCTCTTGATAACAGAGATACTTCAAAAGCTTTAACTTGATTTGTGCGGAAAGAGCATAGTCAACCGCATGTTTTGTTGTTAAGTAATTTTATGCTGTAAAGCAATTTGACAGATTTAATTTAAAATCAACTGGTGGAACACTGTGTGTGTACAGTGTAGAGGCGCACAGGTGCTGTCAATCTGCAGTTCAGCCTGTTTACTAAAGCATATCTGAAAGTCTACTTACTGTATGTCTTAGGCAGATGGAAACGTAATGCTAAATACATTTATTCTAAATAACTTTTTGTAGCCATGGTAATGGTAGTGGCATGGCTCTAGCGATTGGTTGGTCTATCCATCACTCTGATCCAGTCTGAAATATTTAAGAAACTAATGGATGGATTGTACTGAATTTTGCAAAGACATTCATGGTCCCAAGAGGATGAAACCTAATTCCTTTTACTCTTGTGGTTCACATTTGTGGTTTATGAAATGTTGCGATTATTGGATGGATTCCTTCAGGAATAAGTGTAATTTTTGTTTGTTTTGTTTAACTTTTCATCTAACACAATCATCAGGTCAAAATTTCTGGAAGTGAACGTGAACACAGATTATGAGAGAATCTTTTGCCCCGTTGTTACCAAAGTAAATATTGGAGCCATTTTTTAAAAGCCAAATACCTTCCAAACATTCTGACAATAAAATCAGGAGAAAATTAACTTTTTTCGAGACCTGGTTTTGTCTCAGGAACAAACTCTTGCGAGATCTGGCAAAAAGCTAACGTTTGCGAACGCTAAATATGGCTTTCAGTTGTGAAAATATCTAATGTTAGCAAAAGAAAATGTTAAAATATTAATGGAAATATAATTTTTTATCCATCCACACACTATCTTGAGTTATAGCAACTCTTTGGAAAGATCCATCCAGTACTTAGATAAACAGATGTGTGATGGTGTCAGAAATCAGCTGCGCAGATGTAATCCATCATTTAATTCTTTACAGTCCCCTTGTCATTCGTGAAAGTAGGATTCAGTGAGAGCTGAGTGTGTCCTGTCAACACACGAACGCTTCCCCTTATCAAACAACATCAGGTAACTAATCTGTACACTCTCAGCTGGAAGAAGTCGAATGGAAGGTTCCTAATGAAATATGAAACCGTCATTTTCTATTAAACTATTATTACAGCATGCATTAATCAGCGTAGTGGAAATGAGCAGAATGAGCGGAGAGAGAAAGCTTCTGGCCTTTTTGCATGACAAGTGTGAAATCATCTGCTTGAGTGAATGATAATCACCTCCACTGAAATTACAGTCACTTTCCAAGCACTTCTCGGATGATTCACTCATTCAACAAACTGGACTAATATAACTGGACTATTATGTATTTTTCAGATAGCAGCCTTCATTTTGAGAGAGGGGATAGCATTTCGGCGTTATTGAAACAGACAACAGAATCTGGAGCCTGAGTCTGAAACACTCGACCATGCCACAACCTTTCTTTTTGCCTAATTGTATAATCTTGTGATTTATCTTTTTGTTACATCACTACCTTTTCCATTACAGTATGCTCACAGCTTCTTTTTTTCCTTCTCTTCCTCTTTGTCTATCTTTCCCATTAACCTCTCGCTTTTTGTCTCCCTCCCACTCCTCCTGTCCTCCAACTTGGTCTTGTTGTTTTGTCAGCGTGCTCTTTTCACTGACAGATACCGTGTCGAGGCTGCTTTGTATTCTCAGGGAGAGGACAGTGTGTTTACCTATTCCAAATTCTCGACCTCTTCATAACTACGGCCGACCTTGGCAGTGCACAGGCCAACTCACCCCGTTGTCAAGCTGGTGTGAGCGTTGACAGGCCCGTCGAGGCTCCCATTCTTTATCGATTCTGTGCCGGCAGTGGCACGGAGAGTCCCCTCTGCCACTGTGACCCGTAGTCTTTATCAAGCCCTCTGTAGCCCAAGAGACCGGACTGCTGCTCTGCCCTAACAACAGAGTGCTTTATAACGATCTCTCTCATGCATGCACATATACACATTAAAGGAGCCTAATCTGGACACACACGCTTCCAGGCACACACCAATACAGGTATGAAAACAATTACTGACTACTTACTTTGCTTGCTCAATTTCTGTTCTGAGACTGCTCTGGTGTGCTGTGCGTATTGTTAATGCTACTTCACAGGGACTGCCCTCCCGTCGCCAAAACAAACAGCGTGGTGCCCTCCCTTTCAAATAGGCAGCGACTGGATCTATCGATTCGCACAAGAACCACACACAGCCGGAGAGAATTAATCCTCGCTCTCCTGACGAGCTGGGCCGAGCCAACACTAAGGACACAGCACAACATCCAACAGTCCCCGCTGCGAAGAAATCTCACACCATGTATAAAGTAAAGCACAATGTAAACAAAAGTAAGAAATTGTGCGTGAGAGAGAGAATAAACTTGCATGCATGTGTTGTAAAAGAAAAAAAGGAATTGGGACTCTATGAGGTCACACAGACACTCAATGATGTGCAATGTACACTATAGGCAACTGTAAAGGCACTAAAGCAGCAAAAGAAGTGAGAATAAAAGAAGTAAGAGATAGAGGCAGAGATGGAGATGAGATGACATCTGCAAACCGGAGGGAGAACTCTGCTTTGAGACTGACAGATGTGAGACATGGAGAGCTGGAAAAAATCGCTAACCTTCAGCAGTGAAGGGATTTACTGTCATGTGTGAACAAAGTTTTATCAACATCAGACTAACACTGGACCACACAGAGAGAAAAAGTGGGGAAGTGCTTCTTCCAG
>NC_045754.1:14602613-14610476 GCF_008692095.1 Etheostoma spectabile | reverse complement strand
AGATTCACAACTGCACATGTACTCCACATTACTCTTCCTCCCTCCCTCCTCCGAATTGGATCAGCAATGTCTCTCTTACATACACTCCTTATTTATATTTTAAAAAGATGTATGGCTGTTTTGCATATCATGCCCTGATTTCTATATGACAGTGCTCCCTGGGCTGTCTCGAGGTCTGCCTAGCGATGGCCGACCCAGAAACCCTCTGGAGGCATTGAGGCACTAATTTAAAGTTTGTACGGGCGAAATTACAACCCAAATCCTACAAAGGGATCATTGCACATGCACAGAAACAAAGATGCACAAATAGCTGAGAACAAGGATGGACATGCTAACCTGAATATCATGGGACGTTTCATGAATTCACTCGAGGTGAGGCTTGTTAGTGTGACACGTTTTAAAACTAGGATTAAAGGCCTAACCTGCATCTTCAGACTGTGGTGTCCTCTGCTGAAACATCGTCCCCCAAGAAATATCTTTCAGAGATGTACTGGACTGAAGTGTTTTTATTTACTGTCTGTCTATAATGTTTGTTATGAGGACACAATGACTAAAGGAACGATATTAGACTTACAACTAGCACGAGCCATATTTGTTCATTTGTGGCATTTGCAGGGTTTACTGTTAAAAAAGGATTTGCAGTAGGTCAAACTCCAGTTTAGGGTTGCATTTCTAGGAAACTAACCGCAAAGCATGCACTTTTTACATCACTGCCAATGTAATAAAATGTATGCTTTCCAGCAGCTGTTATGCTTCATTTTATTTTTAAACTATTTGCATGAAGTCTGTGTGCAACTATTTGTTTCTCATGTGATAATCATGAGAGCCACTGACCTTGCAAAAAGCAGGATGCCCTGAACCCAGAGCACATAATGTGGAGGAGATGCCGAGCCTGACCGGAGATTAGAAGAAAGCTACGGATTGTGTGAACCGTATAACTAACTTGACTCCCTACTCCTTCAAAAAGCCACTGTTGAGACCACTCGTCGGTCATTTCTGTACTACAAAGTGCTGTACATGACTCCTTGCTGCAAGTTAACAAGCTTGAAAGAGAACTCAGCCAACATCTGACATTTAAAGTTCCAGTCTAACTTTCAATGCAACAAACATACCGGTACACAAATCTTGTGTTATTGTTTTCACATCGTCCATTGTTATTGTTTATCTGGTGAGTTTGATTTTCTGACAGCGTAGGAGCATGTTGTCATTTTCAGCTTTTGACTGAAAATTTGCCCTTGAATGCGCCATCAAGAAGAGTGTTGAAAATGGTCCCCTCTGCTCCAAGCTGCAACAATAACATAACTTTGACAAGAAAATAATGGATCACTTTCCACATGCAGGTTTCAAGTCACCATAGGCTGATTTTAGACTGTGGGTGTTAACTCAAACCAGCAACTAGTTGGAAAGTGGGAAATCAGACGGGTATGTTTTAGATAATTGTTGTACAAAACCCATTTAACCCATTTTTTTCCCCAAGTACGTATTCTTTCTAGGCAAAATTTCTTAGTATTTAACAACAAGTTCTGTTGTTGAACTGTTGTTTTGAAAGCATCGCGCTTGCCACTACAATCAAAGGTAACACAAAATACCTGGCTGTAGTAGTCGTGGGCTTCAAGTGTGTGTTTGTGGTAATTGTAAGTGCTTTTATAAGTATGAGGCAACTCCAACGGAAACTTACTTCCATCAAAGAAGCCTTCTCCTTGATAATTTTAAGTTCCAAAGCACTGCTCCCCACTCTGAGGTAGCATCCAGTCTGATCAAAATAAGCAACAAAGCGGAAAGTGAACCAATGTCAGAGAAGACAAGCAAAGACAAGCTTGTCAGAATGTGAGCGGCCAGAAACTTTTCTTGGGTACTGTTAATCTGTCAGAACCTTCTGTTTTGATGTTTTTAAGAGCTCAGAGCCATAATTTCATGCAGGCATGTTGTGCAAAAAGTGGCTTGCTGCCAACAAACTCGATTCTTTCTGACATGCAGTTGTGTATTTTCATCGCCTACGCTGGTTTGCTAATTTGTTGACTCTATGTCACCAAAATCTATGCCACTCTATATGAGGGGCACATTGAGGGCAAATGTGAAACAGGCAGTGTGTCATTGGCCACTCCAATGGTTCCCTGCAAATTGTGTGTCAAGGATAATTGCAATAAGGTTGTAAACTCCATCTGACGGGAAAGGGCACATACTTGACTGAAGAGCAGAGAGCTCATATAGGGAGAGATCCTGTCATCAACAGCTCAGTAGATGTTTTTAATCAAGATTTGGCGTGGAGAAAAGAAGATATTCTGTTTTTTATTACAGTAAATCTTTCATACTTACTATTACTCAACCTTGCAACATCTATCTCTTTGCCAGATTTAACTGAGAGCTTCCATGATCTGCCTACTAGCTTTTCACCTTCACCGGCGTCTAGGATCCAGGGGATTTGTGTCCTACTGAACCTCCTGACTTCATGTCTAATCACCAAAGTCCGTCTCTATGTCAATAAATAGCCTATTGTTATACATTATTAATCTTGAACTTTTGAAACACATACAGTACCTCAAGGATCAGACTGTTGTGTAACTTACTGTAACACAACTGCGTGTTCACTTGACATTGCTTAACTAGTTGTTTCTTGACTGAAAAACACTGGGCAGTCCAAATGAAAAAAGGGGGCTCTGACTGTAGGGAGAGCGATCAGGACAGAGAATCAGAAAGACAATAAGGGTACTGGAATAGTTGTCATCCGTCAGAGGTGTCCCTCAGCACTGTCCTGTGTCTACTCGGTGTCTGCTCATGACATCCGTGCGGGAGAAACTAATCTGTTGCCCATGAGAAGGCCCTGGCCTTGATACCAGATCAGCTGAAGCACACATCAAGCTGCTGACAGTCCACCGTTTCTCCCTGGGAAAAAATGAAGCCATCACTCACCGACACAAGCCTGCAAAATTACAGACTCACAGCCTTCTACAGAAATGTCTTTCATCTTTCCAGTTCCTTCTTTTCTTTTCGTGTGTCTGCTTGTGTCTTTGTGAGATGCAAATGGTGACGAACTAACTGGAGTAAAGGCATGATTGCAAAGCTTTTTTTAAGCTTGATATTACTTTTTTCTGCATCATAAAACAAGTGTTACTAAAGTTTTAACTCATTACATAGAGTTATTGATTATATAAGGCAGGCGCATTTGCTTCATAGACATATGGCTTCACAGAAATCAGCATTTAAATTTATTTAAATCATGCTTGTGCGGTAGGCTGGCCTTTGGCGGCAGACAGACTAACTAATAACTAAAGTTTTTTAGTTTGAGGCTGACGGATGATAGGCAGGTAGCTGGTTTTAAAACTGGCAACAGTGGGAGGGTGAATTCCAGCTGTATGCAGACTACAGCAGGCTGGTTAGTAATTGTCTGTTCGCAAAACCATTCCCCAGAACAGAGAGTGAGTGTCCAATCATAGCTTAGCAGACCTGTCAAGCTTTGGATTTCTCAATACACTGAAAGACTGTGCATGCATGGGGCTGCAGGGAAAGTGACACCCGGCATTTAAAGATTTTAGTAAGGGATGCACATTTTAGTCTTTCCAAAACTAAAACACAGCAAAAAGTAGGGGAATGAGTTTTTATAAGTGTCTTTAATAACATCTATTCTGCAGAGGTCTCTTTGAGCAATCTATAAAAAAAAATGCCTGTGAGTAGGGCAGTGAGCAAGATGGAGAATAAGCAAACGCCAACTTCCTTGTGTAAGCCACCTAGTAATATTAATTGTGTATTAATTCAAACATATTATATGAAGACATATTGTAAATCTGAGTATAGTGAAGAGTTACATAACTGGCAGAAAAAGAAAAGCCATGTTTTATAATTTGCCCGTGGAATTTTGCTGCATGGACATTTAAAGATACAAGCCTATACAGGCAATTATGCAAATGATCAAATGTTTGGTTATTCATTCATGCATGTGAAATGTGATGAAAAAGGAAAAAGGGCTACAAATGATAAAAGACTAATCACTGGGCGTACATGACAAGAGAGGTCTTTAAATCACTACAGATCTTAAGTAATTAACTCATCGCTATCATTAAGCTATGATCACTGATACGAAACAAGTCAGTATGTTAAATAAAAGATCATTGTTAATGCTTGGTTAAATTGCATATTTATGGTGTATCTCTTATAATAAAGACAGATAGAGATCTTCATATGAGAAACATTGAGACACAAAGAAAAAGAGACACTGGGGAGAGGTCGGAAAAGTCGCAAAAACAGATCTAAAAAATTGCTGTAGTCTCTCCATTGATGCAGGGATTAATTCTCCATATCTGTGCTTTACAGATGAGACTTCCAGCTGTTCAGGTGGTCAATAACATGTGCCACATCTCCGAATACAAGCCAAATAATTAAAATGTCAGGTACATCGGATCACTTTGATGCTTCAAGCTACAAACATAGTGACATTCTGCCAGAGCAGGGGGAGATGAAGAAGATCTCAGACAACATGGCAGTGTGGGGTTTTTATTTAGTAGAGGGGGAGCGAAATAGACGAAGCAAAAGTTCATGCATCGGTTTCAAGACTGTTGGCTGTAGTGAGAGTGTAAAGTCTTTACTCCTGATTTGCTTAAGATGTTTAAAAAGAAAAAAAAAATTGGCACACACAATCTTATCAAATATTTTACCTTGGTGGTTTGTTGCATTTTGTTAAAATGCTCAAACACACATTCTTATTTTTACACACACACACACACACACACACACACACACACACACACACACACACACACACACACACACACACACACACACACACACACACACACACACACACGATACAGAAGATGTAACGTGTGAGCGTAGTAAAAGAATGAATTCCATTACTTTTGAGTATACTTATTTTTCAATGAGTAATGTATAATTGAGTAACTTGCCCAACACTGTTCACATGGCAACCTTTTTTTTTATAACGGCTCTCACAGGAAAAGCCCAGGTTGTGTGTGGAGCTGGAATCGAAACTAAGCTGCCTGATGCAAATAGTAAATCTTTATCGGGTGACACACCATTCTTCTGGTGTTTTCATTACCTCGTGGGATCTCAGCGTCCTTTGTCCCCCTTGTGGACACCTATGGACACCTTCACCGAGACGGTGATTATCCTGCAATGGCCTCTCGCTTTAAGTAACGTTAACTGCTGCTCCCAGGGCTCAGAGGTGGATGGTGGGAGGGGGACAAATTGGAAAAAATGACGCGCACGCACACACACACACACACACACACACACACACGCACAAGCACACACACACGCACGCACGCACGCACGCACGCACGTGCACAGAGTGCTCTCCAGATGGATGACAAGTTTGATATTGGTTGAAATGAAGAAGTGGACTGGAGTCCATCCTCTTTTTCTCGACAGTTATGGGCTAAAACTCCTCTGAGAAGTGAATCATATTGAAGTCTTAGATGAACAATAAATGTGGGACCAGAGCAGAGAAGGACACAGAAGCCATGTACTGCACACCACCTACAACAGGTCTCGTTTACACTCATACTGTGCACTCCAACAAGAGTGAAACTGTTTTTTTAAGGAAGATAAAATTGTTTCACGTTCTAGTTATTTCTCTTAAACGTGTACAGTTGATGAATGGAATCTTTGAGTGAACCAGTTTTGATGTTAAATAGTTTAATTTACAATAAGTGAATAATAATAATAATAATAATAATAATAATATAAATAAATCATATAAAACCACTGTTTATTCACAAGGCTGTGCTTTGAGCCACTGTTGAACAGCATTATTTCCTGCAGTGATGTTAATTACTTATCTAGTTTAAATGTCAATATAGCTGGAATACAAAGTGCATTAGCATCATGACTAATCACTGCTGTTGATAATCTTTGGCACTGATTGTATAATGAAGTTTGTATCAAATAATAACAGAGAAATTATAACCTCCCCTTTAAAAGAAAAAGTGTCTAAATGTAACCTGCAGCACTGCTGGGACATAATTTGCACCTAAATATGCTGAGTTAACAGCTTCTCCCATTTTTTTCTGACGGCAGATTCGTAAAAACAACACCCATATTTAATGCTCGTAATGTGCCGCTCAAACATCCCCATCTGCCTGCTGTAGCCTGTAGGCTGCTTACATCCCGCAGGGCAAGTTACTTCCAAAATGTCATTCATTATAGATTTCTAGTTAGTTGTCATTTGAGAGTAATTAGTTATATTAGCCTACAATATTACTGTCTCTGAATCGTAATACTTTACACTACTTTTAAGTTACTTTCACCAAAATACCAGCAGGCGTTTGACTTTGCAGGTAGCTTGTGAATTTCACCACCGCATCAATAAAGTCTCCTCTCTATCCACTTTAATACATCATAGATTATTCATAATATTTTGTGTATTTAATATGAATATGCAAAGAAGCCTAACTAAAGCTATACAAATAGAGAAGTAGGAGAAAATTTAAATACTCAATTAAAAGTAGGCTACCTTACAGTTGTATTGATGTACATCATAGTTACTTTCCATGGCTGATACGATGCAATGATATTTACATGCAGGCCTAAACATTAATTCCCAACATGTTTATATCTGTGGACAGACTGCTGTCCACGCTGACGTATCGTCATCTGTTGGGACACAGATGTTGTCCGTACTGTCTCTGGTTCTGTCTCTGATCACTGGAACAGTGACAGGACAGCAGCGTAATAACACCTGAAGATGTCCATCTCGCAAATGTATCTGTCTCCGCAGTCATCTCAACCATCAAATACAGCAGCAGTCAATAACACTCGAGGCATTTCTTTTTTCTGTGAAGAAATGTTTCTCACTAAATGTTGCGTTAAATTGGATTGTAACTCGCGTTACTGAGATTGTAACGGGTATAATATTACCAAAATGTCATTAGTAACGCGTTATATCACTGCCTTACAGCAAAAAGGACACACGTTACTCCCAACACTGTCCAGCACAGCCCGACTCACTGCCGAAGGGACTGCTGAACCCCCAGCCTTTGTTTTTCAATTGGAGTAATTAACGCTAATCTGTTGTCAGGCTTCTGGTGACAACCTCTAATGAAACACTGTGTGTTTGTTACTTCCTCCAGCTAATCAAAAACAAGACAGACCTATTAAAGCTCAAGACTTTTGTTCACTAATGTCTTGGATGTGTGGCTGTCACTCCTCCTAAGGCTTTTAGTCTGCAGTTAGGTTTCTCTGTTCCTGCCAGCACTTATTTAAAACCCTTCAGGAACATTTAAGCGTTGGCTTCAAAGTGTGAAGAGAACAACCTGTACTAGCGACAGCACGGGAGGAGAAAGAGAGATTCATAATCCGAAATGAAAAAGCAGAGATCAAAAGAAAGAAAACCCCACTGATATCATACATAAGGGCTCTCCTCTGTGATTACCGCAGCATGTGGCATGTAAGAGGTGTAGAGACCGACCACCCAGAGCCAAAGTGATGGGAGGCCGCTGCATCATAGCCAGGCGCTAACTATAAAGCCCTGCAAAAATCAGCTTCTCCCTCTGAGGCAACGAGCCATAAACAAACTTTAACTGCTGCATCTGAAGCCTCTTTGCTTTGGTGTGGTGCCACCGCGCCCATCTCCCCTCTAATATGGATCCTTCCATTTGAGAACATAAACAACTTCTCAATTAGCAGTATGTTTGCACAAACGTTTACAGCATTTAATTCACCAGGGGTGTGGCTCACTGAGACTGTGTGGTGCACCGACGCAGGCAGAAGTTAGCTGGGATGAAGGATAAAGAGTGTGCGTTTGTGCTTCTTTGCAAGACCATAATTGAACTTTGAGCATGCGCCCGTGTGTGTTTGTGTACAAGTGTGAAAGATAGCACAGCTGATCTAAAATTAGCTGTAAACTGCTGA
>NC_045754.1:14590464-14602596 GCF_008692095.1 Etheostoma spectabile | reverse complement strand
AAGTTCATTAACATGTCTGTTGCTTTGATCATCTGATAAAGTTGTGGAGGACGGGATCATAAACAAGAGAGCTGATTAAGATATCGTCTCTTCAACTTTTGCAGGACAGACAGGGGAAAAGTTTGAACAGCACAGCAAGAAAGATCTAATGAACAACAGACACAGACAGAAAGAATATATGGCTTGAGGCGAGGAGGCCAATAACTAACCTGCAGAGACGCAGAAAGCCAGTTGGAGCGAGATAACGGAAACATCCAGAGGCTTAGATAGTGGAAAAAAGACCATCTGTCTCTTCCACTCTGCACTCACCGTCAGTGGAGCAGCCGGTGGATCCGTCGCTGGAGCAGTAGCGCATCTCGATCCTCTGCCTGCCTACTTCTAGCAGGCTAGGATCTGGGATGCGAGCTTTGCAAGTGTAGCGGAAACGCTGCTCATAGTGCCCGCCGTTGTCAGAGATGTTGACAGGCGTCCAGGGAGTCCAGGGTGTGGTCTTCTTTAGGTCAGGACATGGCAGGGTGTTACATGACTGGTACTCCTGCAATCATAGAACAGAAAACATCTAGCTGCCTTTCACATTCAGACTGTTATTACATGGCAAGCACGTTTGCAGGCAGGTATATTTGCCACGTCTAGCATAGGAAGAGATAATCCAGATCATTTAAGCAATAGTTAAACATGACAGGCTCAGACAGATATATGTGGTGCATTTCCCAAGCATTATAAAGGACAGGACAACGGCTTTTAAAATTTTCTACAGTGACCAATATGACATTTAACAGCTTATTCTGTGAGGAAATAATACACAATAATGCCTTTTCAAAGCTTCATTCATCCTTGAAACACTTTTGATTCCAGTGGGCTACCACTAACCCCCAAAAGACCCCTTACAGATGCATCAAGCCCTTTTTGCCTGGCCCCAACATACCTTGTTGCTTGCCATTTTACATGCACACCCTGACTGAGGATACTTTCCTTTCAGACCACTTGCTGAACATGGCAAGAGGCAAACCAGCCAGGCAGAAAAGGTTATTCATCAAGTTGAATTCATAACTGAGGAGAAAGGATGGAGGAGAGGAGGGGAGTGATAGAGGAAAAGAAGGCAATAATGGCAACTTTCTCCCCTCTGCATGTAGCTTTGAGAGCCGCGCCATAAAAATGAAAAACATCACTGACGCCCCAACAGTATGATGTGTGAGTCTGATTCAGAAGTGCCAGAAGTATATATTTTCCCTTTGCTTCTCTTAGCCAACTTTTATTTGAACTAAAATATTCTGCTTCTTTGATGATATGATTCAGGAATATAATAGGTGGGTAATAGTCAGTGCAGACCCCTTTGTGCCCAGTTAAATGAATAAGGAGAAGGAGGTAGTGATACGTCTGGAGAAAATGACACCGCAGAAGATAAGGTGAGATGGCTGCCATTTTCCTCACCGCTTGTTTATTTATGCTGAATAGGCCTTGAGTGACTGCCAGACCTCGACAAAATAAGATAAGAGTTCCTTTCTGCACATCCATCAGCCTGTCACATGGGATCGGCTGACAGGTCAGCTGAGGAGAGGAGCATTATACATTACATAGTATGCAAGTCTATTTTTCACCATATTGCCTCCTCTTTTACGCTCTCTCTTGGTCTCACTTTCCATCCATCTATCTATCTTTATATTTCTTTCACCCTTTTTTCACACACTGTTCATAACTCGCTTTGTGTCAGCTCTCTTCCTGCCTTTCCTTGTTTCTTTTTCCACTCTGTGCCTCTGCTTCATCTCTCTCTGTCTCTCCTTATCGGCCCTCTTTTCTGTCTCCTTCTCCCCCTCGCTCCCCCTGCCTCTCTTCCTTGGGGTATCAAGGTTACAAACACAGGAAGGATTTAGATTCAGTTAGGGCCCCGTGATGAATGAGGGTGTCACCTCCACCACACTTCCTGCCTCTCTCCATCCAGCGCAGTAATCATCTCCAGACATTAATATTTAACATCATCACGCATCACAGACCAGCGCACAATCTGTGATTATCAGCCAATAACAAAAGGGAGGTGAAAAAAAAAAGTCCACCTCAGCGTCTCGCCGCCGCCTACAGCGACAAAAAAGAAACACATGGCATAAAAGGGGGGAAAAAGGCAAACGATCTGTGGGTGTTTGTTGTGTGAGTTGTTGATGGTGGCCAAACACAGTAAATATTTAATGAGGCTTGTCTGGTAAGCGTTTCCTCCTGCACTCTCTGAGGATTAGTGTTGATGCAGAGGGCTAAGGAGATAATTACTGGCTTTAAAGCTAAACCTCATTCAAAGTCTCCAAAGGAATCCACATCAACTACAGCTAAAGTATATGCAGTTTACAGCAAGGTGGCCAGCGTTTATGTAACAAAGGTGACCCACTGACTGAACACGTATAAAAAGCTCTGTGGCTTGTTGAGAAGTGAGAAAATCCATCCACTGCAACTTTTATTTAGAAAATTCAATAAAAGTAGAATAATAAAAAAAATAATACCAGATATGCTGGTAGCAAAGCTAATAAACTGACTGTATAAACTGGGATGGTGAGAGTATGACGTAATGCCATAAAGATATTGTGGTGATCCCCTGTATCACCCTGGTACTACCCGGGGGTCCATGATATGAAGCAAAAGTTGAAGGACAGAAGACAGTTTATTGTCTTTTCCTGCAATAAAAGAGCCTGGTTATAGTGGGTACACATGTGAATACAAATCTGGCATAATAAAAAAACAACAACAGTCCCCTTGCTTTTTGAGTGGCATTTTTTATAAAATGTTTTGAATAATGCATTAATAATGGACCCGAGAATGTGACATAAACATCACTATAGCTCTGCCCATAAAAACCCATAAAACCAACACACACATACACCCACAAGCAAATAAAATAACTCCATTAAAATGACATTCACTGAGCGAGAGCAGTGAAAAAGTCATCTTAGGCATGTATTACATGTTGATCATGTAGATGTGCATCTGAACAAAAGGAAAGAGCCAGACTGTATTCAAATTAAGTTTGGCAAAAGAAGCTGATTAAAATTAGCTATTTCAATGTTTCATCACATTCTTTCCAGTTGGTATGGTGAGGAAATAAAACAAAGTAATACAATTACAAGAAAACAACAAAATCCAAGAAACATTTCCTGTACTCTTCACTCGGCCACGCTCACATTTCAATTTCTGAGAAATTAACTGAAAGTGAAAACATGGCGGAAAGCAGTCAAATGTGACAAATGGCATGTGGAACACAAAATTGGATTCAATTAGTCTGCTGATTTCGGCTCATATCCGCGCCCCACTGCCTGGGTGAGAGCACAGATATGCATTATGGGTAAATGGAGAGCAGCGATTTTATGCTGTGCAACACCTTTAACAGGCAGCTGCTCAGAGACGGGCATCACTGTAATGTGTTTCTGGCTGGAGCTCAGGAGAGCTGGGTGGGAGGACGCCTGATAGCATCTTTACTGCCTCACACAAACAGGCTGCCTGGTTGGTCAGTACGGAAGTGGTGGTTGGGCTGTTTGTGTGTGTATGTGCAAGACTGTGTGTATGAAAGTGCCAGGTTGACTATAGAGTGAAGTACCTGATTTGTGTGTTTGTGTGTGTGTGTGTGTGTGTGTGTGTGTGAAGCTTGTGCATGTTTATAAGTTTATGCATGGCTGAGTTATGGATTTAGGCAGCCCCTATCTTATTTTGTATCCATCCACAGACCTTTCTGCTTATTTTTTTAAGGTTGGATAGGCTGAGGGGATAAAAGATGAAAAGAAGAAATTGAGTGAGTGTGTGTTCGTGTGCGTGTGTGTGTGTGTGTGTGTGTGTGTGTGTGTGTGTGCGCATGTCAGAATAGTGTCTGAGGGCTGGACAAGTATAAGCCCTCAGCTTCTTATTTTTATTAAAGAATGTGTGAATGTGGACTGGAGAGTGAAATACATACATTCTATATCTTTACTTACTTACTTGTGTGTGTGTGTGTGTGTGTAAGGATGAGAGTGTGTGTATGAGTATGTAGGTACAAAAGACTCTTTGTGGGGTCCGACCAGCTGTGGGAGGTGAATAATAAGGAGTTGTGCCTCTCCAGCCTCCTACCATCATTACACTCATTATACTTCTTATTGGACTGGGAGAGCTGTGAGTGTGTATGATAGAGAGGGATCGAGAGAGAGGGGGGGAGAGAGGGAGAGAGAGATAGAGAGAGAGAGAGAGAGAGAGAGAGAGAGAGAGAGAGGAGAGAGAAGTGAGAAGAAAGCATGTGTGTTGGTGTATATTAGGATGCCTACAAATACAAACTTATACCCTGACGTTTAAGTGAACGGTCCAGATGTGAGATATGAAAGTGACTAATCATCTCCAGGGCCTACATCTTTATCTATTGCGGTCGAGTCCACGGAGACGGAGGTCTAATGTTCCTCAAGTCTCCATGACACATCAGTTCAATTAGCAGCGCCACCAAAACACACTCTGTCAAACTCTGACTTTCTCTCTCTCCCTCTCTCCGACTCCATAATGAAGCCTGCTGTCGGCCAGGAACAGGTCTACTGGATACACACCAGTGGCCACACGCACGCACGCACGCACGCACGCACGCACGCACGCACGCACGCACGCACACACACACACACACACACACACACACACACACAATGACTAACACAATACAAAAATACACAAGTGTGTTCACACTTCAGTCTGCCTACACAAACACAGACTACTTAACTTTCATTCCGCAGTCTGGCTGCATGTCTGGCAGGTAAATAGAACTGCTCTCGGTGTCATTAAGCACCTCTGTTCACCGTCAGTTCTTCATGGTCCATATTTGAGTTATTTAACACAGAGAGGAAGAGTCAAGATGTGCAGTTCAGCTGAGAATAAAAGTCTCCCAGGATGTGAGAGTTATTTGATGTACTTTACTACATAAAGTATGAAACACCACAGTGAATCTTGTCTCCTTAAAGACCTCGGAAGCGTGTCTTCTGTATACTATGTGTTCTGTGTACTGCACGTCATCCAATACTATTAAATTAAGAATTTAAACGATTTAAATGTCATATATCGACGAATCAGCAGTTGACTTATGATTTTAGTTGTCCTTACAATTTATCCAAGGTTGGCTGACTGAGCACACATCCTCTTTTTTTTTTTTGTTGCAGTTTTCAGTAGAATATGGTGTTAAGCATCACACTCATGGTACAGTACTTTACAGCTGGGCCACCAGGGCCTCACTTGTTTATTTCCAGCCCAGATTTTGCTAGCTCCTCTGGGGATTCAAACCTGTAATGCAGATACAGTGAAACGAGAGAGACAGGGCAGCGCTGCATGGACCAGGGCGCAGACTGATGAAGTTGCAGTCATGTGGCCTTTTGCATCAGCAAAATAAGGCACCAAGCCCCTCAGGACTGAATACTTCCATGATGATAAAACTGTTGAGTCAATGACACACAGGGCAAACCAAGGGCAGTTTTATGGAAATGAAACAACTAGACAGTTTGTTCTTTTAATCATGTATGTGGCCACATTTCTTTTTTTAGGGTATCAGGGTTGCACAGTGAGTAGAGGCACTTAAGTTTTAAATGAGTGTCCTTGACCTGAATCTCTACTAGTTTCACTAGTAGGGATTCTATACTGAAGTACTATTCTGAATATGTGCTGTGAGCTCCCTGCAGAGGAGGTATAAGCGTAGAAGGTTTCGCTTCAGGGATCGATAGAGAATCAAAAATAAAGTAACAGCTGAATAGATTTCACATTTCACTTTACAGCATGTCAGGAGTGTTGGCCAGACTGGTCATTTCATTTTTTTATTTATCTCAAACAATCAACAATGTTGAAAGACAAAACAATAATAACAATAAAATAAAATGCAACCAATCAGAAATTAAAAAAATATAATTGAGAAGGAGCAGGCAGAAGCAAATAGTTTGTTATCTGTTAGCCTGACCTTCAGTCCATCTTTGATACCCAAAAGTTAGTATTTCTTGCAAATCCTCTGCAGAACATCACTGTAAAACACCAAGCAGATGTTAGCTCATTGCTGTCAATTGTCTGGAAAACAAAGGGAGCTGTTCTCAGGGGGTTGTGGGATATCAATCCTGACGGGTAAACATGGATGCACACACGTACATTCGCACTCTAACGTCTGAGACATACACAGTGTTCATCTTTTCAGCTCTCAGTAGGCTGTCTGTCAGCTGTGATGACAGAAGTTGCAACCTGTGTATATGTGTGTGTGAGTGTGTGTGTGAGATTATGTGTGTGTGGTGGTCTCCTTCTGTTTAATTAAACATGGATCTGTCCGGGTGAAGACAACACAGACAGATGGCACATAAAAACCAAACGCATCACACTTTTCACTTTTGTTTTGGGGTGGGGGTGGGGGGGTCATTCTTTGGTCTTCAAGTGCTAAACAAATGTATATACCTAACTGTTGTAATGTTGCATTTTGTTTAAATTGTTTTCCATCTCCAACACTTGAGCTTCACTTCTTAGGGGCTTCACCGTGTATTGAAGCAATTGTTAAACATTGACAGCTGTGGCATTAAGCACCCCATCAGAGTTGTAAATAAAAGGCAGCAAATGTTTCTTTGATATGAGTTAATATGCAGCTATAACACAAGTTAGCGAAGCTGTCCAAATAAAGTCCTCCCAGAAATCGAGACGGTGTCTCTGATATCTGCATGTAATTACAACTATGTTGCCCCAATTAAGTCCATGTCCCAGTGGCTGGAGACAAGGAGTCGATGAGGGAACAAAAAAAAAAGAAAAAAAGTGAAAGTAAGTGTCTGTAATGAGTAGGAAACTGTCCCCTCCCCTGACACCAACAAAAACTACATCTAACTTCTCTTGCTCAGTGAGCCTGTGTTCGTCCTCCAACATCAAAAATACCCACAACCACAGTCAAACACAGGCTTTCCCTTTTGGAGACAGCAGTGACGAGGTACTTAGATTCCCTCGTGCTCGTCATCAGTTTCCTTATATGAACCAAGTTACTCTATGAATGCCGCTGCATTCCCAGGATTCCTCTGTGTGGATAACGGTCGCTGCGCAATGACAGAAATAAGACAGCTGCCATCTGATGGGAATGTGAGTATATGTGTGTGAGACGGAGATGATTTGGTGTGACTGCTAAATTTCTATTTAATGGGAGGTCATTTGGCTAATGTGTCATGGGCAATCATCAGATACTATATATGCTCT
Source organism: Etheostoma spectabile (assembly GCF_008692095.1). Lineage (NCBI taxonomy): Eukaryota > Metazoa > Chordata > Actinopteri > Perciformes > Percidae > Etheostoma > Etheostoma spectabile. The sequence continues at coordinate 14,595,417 of NC_045754.1, read as the reverse complement.
TGAGGTTGCAAGGCCTTGTGTGGGATGTTTCATAACGCTGGCAGTGTGTTATTTAGCTTCACAACGGGCCATTAAACAACCTGTGTGATGTGCTCTTTAGCTAAATGTGATTTGGGTCGCTGAATGCTTTTTCAACATTTGGCAGATTTGTTTTTTAAACAAGTTTCATCTAACATCCTTTTAATTTGACACAGTTGATGCCTGTGTCCAATACAGTACTCGACATAGTACACATTGCGAAAAAGTACATATTTAGATAAATGCACACACCGCGCCATAGATGTGCGTAATACTTATTATATTCATAATTCTAAACCCTGAATCTAAACTAGCCATTTAAAAGAGTTCGGCCAGATCGGCTTTTACCTTAAACCATCCTAATCAATTTCTCTACCAAAATAAAATGTTAAAGAAAGCCTCTAAACAAACAAACAAACAAAAACACACAAAGAATCCCTTGCATCCACAAGACCCTGACCTATATTCTTTAATCCATTTCCAAGAGGGACACCAGAAGCTACAGTTATCATTCTCGCTTATTTTCTTACCAGGACTGGGATGAGGGAGTTTGTTTGTGCGCGAGTGTGAAGATAGCCCCAGAAATAACAGGAGCACCACATCATTCTGTCACCAAGGAGAGCGCTCAACATTTCCTTGCATCATCCGTGCTTCGGAGATTGCTTTGTAGCAAAAATAAGCCTATTCATATGTGGAGTGATTACTGTATGTGTGGTGTTAAATGCGTCTTGGTAATAAATCTGATGGCTGCTGACACTGTGTAAATATAGCCAGGGGATTTGGTTGTGTAGATGTTCAATTTCATCACCACTGACTGCTCATCGCATCAAATGCCTTATGCGTTCCTAAACAACAAATAGACAGAGAGAAAGAGGGATATTATAGGTATGGTGCATGTTAGAGCTATTGTTTTGCATGACATACCTGACCACACCCGGGACAGTCGTTGCCGTTCTCACAGGTTCTGCGTCGTGACTGGATTCCTCCGCCACAGGGCACTGTGCAGCGTTCCCATGCCGACCAAGCCGACCAGTAAACATGCGGTGGGCAGGGCAGGTGTTCATTACAGTATCTGGGAAGAAGGTGCAAAGGCCGCATGGGATCAACATGTAACTTTATTTAATAAGATAAGTCGGGAACTCTTTTGATCAATTTGTATTATAAAGAATGATGAGTGTGTCTTCAAGTAATTATGGGATTGTGTATTGTAGTTACAAGATTTAAATAAAGCAATATGAGGTACTTTGCAAGCTCTGACAATAGGGTACATATAACTGGATCACGCATGACAGTGTCTTTTAAGTGGTCTGTGGAAAATGGAATAACTACTTTATCTGACTGAGCACTACAATTATATGTGAAGGGCACTGGAGATGTCGCCACACTTTTGAAACCTTGCCACTGAATTGAAATAGCTACAAAGAGTTCATACCACAAGACAGGGATGACTGAAAAGGCATGCAAACTTCACTTAAAGCAAAACTTCAACAAAATCCAACGTATCTCTTTGATGTGGCCATGGAGTGCAGAGAATAGGTTGCACTGTGAACTGGAACATTCGATTAAATCATGCTACCAGAGATGGGTCTGTGCGGTATATTTCTGTTCATAGCCTCATAGCCACTGTTGCATAAAAGTACATCTAAGACAATTCCATTTCAAATCTTAATGAACATGCATATGCATTTGGCATAATTCATTGATATAGACTATTAAAAAAGCCACGAAGATGCATGCATCATCTCTAATTACATTGTTTTACAAGACAGGATTACTGCAAAATCTAAAATACTTAATTACTCAGTCCTCATTATACAACAACAATAGACAATTGCCAGCCTTATTAGAGCCATATAATTTATGTTATAACTTTTATGCATACTATAAAATAGCTTTTATTGCTATTTTGTTGTCTTTTGGCACATGGGTGCCTTTTGAGGAAAACTGAGTCTTCTTGTGCTAACATAGCTTTAACGTTACACCCTTCCCCCAGAGGCTCAGGCTGCTATTGTTCAGGGCAAATCAAAAGCTACATTCAGTAAACCCTGGTTGTAAAAATCCTTAGAGCAGTGTGTTCTTTTACCACTTTTACTAATCGGCAACCTTGTAGTGGGCTGATACAGCTGGAATAGGAGAGTGCAGAAGTCAAGAAGACTGTGGATTACTATCTTGCACAAGCCTGAGCTTGTGCAAGACTGTAACACACACACACACACACACACACACACACACACACACACACACAGACAGACAGACAGACAGACAGACACACACGCACGTATGCAGACCCAAAACATCTCTGCTGCACCACAGCACAATGTACTTTTGCAATTAATGATTTAGAGCTTCAAACTCATAATCACACACACTAACCATTACAGACAAGTCAAAGCTTTAGTCCATCTCATCCTTTTCTGTTCACTCTAAAAACACACAGCTGATCAGACTAAAACGCTGCTAATTATTCGCTATAGGCTGAGTAAGCAATGTGGAAGATATCAATGTGTTAAGGGAAAATACCAACAGAAGGTTCATAAAGGCAGACATTAACCAGCCAGATTTAAGCCCGTAGCGCTGTCATGCACGGCCAATTTCAGAACATTTGCTTTATCTTTAATAGCTCTGCCTGCTGCAAACAACCAGGGCCAAACTCATAGGAAGCCGTTTGGCTGAAAAAAAAGAGATGGGAGAAGTAGTTGATTTTTGGCCTTTCTTTAAGTTTTCGTAAATATGTGTACATATGAGCTCACTCCATATCACTCCAGTCTTGTGCATAAAGTGAGTTATGAGGCTTATTGCAGACGCCTAACACCTCTGAAAGGAGGCCTGTGCCCCATAAAATAAAAGTCTTCCACGGTATTAAGTTCAGTGTGCACATGCTGATAAAGTGCCAGCCCTTTTCATGTCATGTAGATTAAAGCTTGTACAGAAGACCTATTTCACACATGGGCACTATAAACAACAGATGTTGTGGAAGTTTTTGGACACCAATATACAGGTTGAACATTTAATGAGAAAAGAAGAAGAAATGAGAAAGCATTGTTGACACACCTGAAAATGCTCATATTGAACAAACATTTTCTAGCATCCCTATCTTCTCTCCTTCAGGCAGACCCAAACAGACACAGCATAATTCATCTGTTAACACATTTGGTCTTCTCTTTCTCTGGGACCCTTATGTCCATTTGTCACACACACACACACACACACACACACACACACACACACACACACACCTTCTGTCTTCTCAAAGATCTTTTTCCAGCCCTCACAGCTGGCCTCTAACTGGCCTAAGGTGTTTTAAACAGCTGAACAGAGCGAGAACTGAGAGCAGGAAGGGGAGATGAAACAAAGGAGATTAAAGCTCAGAAAAAGAAAGAGAGGGGGTGGCTAAACCTGCTTCTGGCCTTCCCTGGTCTTTACTACCAGCCAGCACATTTTTGGTGTGTTTTGTGAACAACTTGGCTTTGCCGGTTACTCTATATATTTTCCTCAGAGTTCCTGGTGGAGCAGTCCTTGGGAGAATCAGTGAATGAGAAAAGGAAAAGTGGAAGGTGAAAAGAGAGAGAGGAAATGAAAAAGTGCGGAGAAAGGAGCAAAGAAAAGGATGCAATATAGGGTTCATCCTTGAAGGCCGGATCCAATCACTCTTCTATCGCAATGCTGTTTCTGTTGCCATGGTAACGATTGGTAACAAATTATTTCTCCCTTTTCCTTTCCTGTAACCTCTGAACTGTATTTATTTGCACTTTTTCTGCCTTCACCTGTGGTTCACAGCAGGAGCTGAAAAATCATAAGCATGATGCCTCGCTTGGTGACACAGAGACTATGGACACGGTAGAAGAATGCCTCAGTTTATTAAGGAACGCCAGTTTCTAATAAAATGGAATTAGAATCATGTAATGTAGCCAGTGTCGTGTAATTTTTAAACTGTCATAGCTTTCCTCCATCATTTTTTTGATGACACCTAGCTTTGAGGTAAAAAGAGATAGAGGCACAAAATCTTGACCTGAAGTATACTCATCTCTTGACCTGTTCTACCTGGACTGCTTTGTATGTCTCTTTGTGCTTTTTCCTTGAAAAACAGATTTCCTTTTTTAGGCCTTGAAGGTTACTTGGAAACCATAGAAACACATCTTTAAAAAGGTGATTATTCTACAGCAAAGCTAACAAAGCTTCAAAACGTAGACTAGTCCCGTGTGTGAAAGCCGGATAATTACCCAAGCGCAGGCCTATCCCACTTCTTAATTGGCTGTCGCAAAGTTAGACAGAAGTGGAAAAAAAGAAAAAGGCCCAGGGAAAGTCATGCTTCCCTAGACCAGGTTGCAAATTCTCAAACAAAATAGCTTATTTTTTCTTTTAAAACGCTCAGAAATACAAATATGCATGTACCATATGTATTTGCTATAATCTGTACAAGTGAATAAATGTATGAACTTGTGTGTGTGTGTGTGTGTGTGTGTGTGTTATACCTCTCCTCGCGGTTCTGGCCCACACACACTCGTCCACCGTGGCGAGGGGTCGGGTTGCTGCAGGAGCGTTGGCGTACCTGGAAGCCGATGCCACAGCTGGTGCTGCAGGGAGACCAGGAAGTCCAGGGAGTCCACGCCCCATTTCTATGGAGACACACAGAGCAACATCAGTCTAAGCTACTTCAAAGGTGCTCTAAGTGATGATGAGTGACGTTCAAACAAAACAAGGCTAACTTGCCCCTCCGTCCTCCTCATCCCGTCCCCTCCACCTCCCTTCTGTGCTTCTGCGCACTAACCCCCCACCCCCACCCCCACATCCTTCTTGTTGGTCACTGGCTGGAACACTGTTTGAGTATGCTTCGTGGTGCAGGTGGGCACAGTTTTTTTTTGTTGCCGTTTGTAGACCCCAAGCTTTCTACGGAGACCGTGGTTTTTTACAGTGTGTTCTGGGGACAGGCAGCTC
>NC_045754.1:14589919-14590454 GCF_008692095.1 Etheostoma spectabile | reverse complement strand
AGGAGATGTTTGCTGTATGTGACAACAAATGTTCTAGCCTAAAACATGTGTGACATTGCTTGAAGCACCTTTAACTCCTGATGAAGAGTTAATGGTAGCTGGAGGAACACAAAAACATGACTTAAGCAAAAAGATAGTAACTACAAAGTCACACGAATCTCAGTGGCTGATCACACCATAAGACATAGAAAACAATATTTCAAGAGAAACGTAGGTCTGGCTTCCAGATTTCACAACCAAGCATAATGGTGGCTAATTCAGAATACGATCTCGTATTTAACTAAATATAGTTCACCGAAACATTTTAAGAGAGAATAGAGTTGCTGAATCCGTCTGTTTTTTTGATCGACAAAAAAAGCCAACTACTCCTCGTTTCCAGTAAGTGTTTTACATATGTGTTCCTTTTGGGACAATACTAACAATCAAAAGTAGGCACTACGGCAGTAAGTGGTCAGTGCACATTAGCAGTGTACTGACAAAGTATGTGGTATGAGACACAGAATGTGAATTTTTTTTTTCTTTTTCTTTTTCTTTT
>NC_045754.1:14588161-14589909 GCF_008692095.1 Etheostoma spectabile | reverse complement strand
TTTTTTTTTTTTTTTACTCCTAGTCGGATAAAATTAATTAAATAATTTCAAAGTGTTTAATTGTAACTACTTTTAAACATCAATTAGACTAAAAAATGAATTTATTGGTAAAAAAACAACCGATAATAAAATAAAAATAATCCTTCTTCCCCTCATCATCAAAGGATGTGTTTGATATACAGCAGCACCATCTCAGTTAATTTGAACTCAGAGTGTTAAAACAGAAATAAGTCAGATGTGTGGGTGGAAATAATACACCCAATCAACACTTGTTAGCCAAAAATAACAGTGACAGTAGAATTGACAGAGTATGCAACATGCTACATTTAGCTTTGTATAGATTTCTGATGAGTAGGTGTTAGTATGCACAAAGTTAATGAAGACATTTTTACAACCCTCCCCTTACCTCCCCGTCACCCTGTCTATTGTAGCGATAGGTACATACTGTACAAATTCATCGTACTGTTGACAAGAGAATGACGATTTACAGATGTGTGCTGGTGTATCAAGACAGAACATACCTGGAGCAGTTGGCAACCTCCACACTGATGCCATAGCACTGCTGGCCCCCACACTGAGGGGCGGGATTATCACAGGCTCGTGTTCGACACAGACATGACCCTGTGCTCCCTCCGTCGCTATGACTACATGTGGACCAGCCTGACCAGGCACCAAAGCCTCCATCAATAGTCACATTACGGATCTGTTAGCAATAAAGAGGTCCAAAAATCAAACATTTGAGAGTAATGGCTTTTCTCAGAAACTTGGTCATTGCACTAAACTGATGCACTCAGAATGTATTGTTCTGGGAAACGCAGCCCACGGCTACGGTGGATGCAAACAGAAATCAATTTTCCTGAAATAGATGCAAACATAACTGCATTACATCATCTGCAACACATCCAAAATTGTGCAGTTATACGGACAAAAATGTGCTGTGAACATGAGGAAGAAATATGAAAATTGTCTCAGGATATGATGAGATTCCAAAACAGCAAAAGGGAGATTCAGAAAGGCAAATGAAAGCTGTGAATGGACACATTCCAAAGACAGAAATATGATGAAATATAAGTGGCAGCGTAAATAGATATCTGAAGCAAAACGGAATGAAACAAGAAGGCACAGAAATTACAGCAGCTATGAATTACGAGCAATGTCCTGGGCACAAAAACTAAAAAGAAAAACTTGCCCGTGTAAGATTCAGAGCTGCAGATGGTATAATGCTAAATTACAGAGTGATTTAAAAATGCAAAGAACACGCAAAGAAAAGAGAGCGTGATCCTCAGCTGCTTTGGCAGAAGCAGAAAAACGGTTTGCTCTGTGCTCTTTTTGATAATTGAACTCCGCTGTGTGCCTAAAAGGGGGCCACATGGCTAAGATAGGCAATATTTGCATTATTAGGCCGCCTAAAAAGCAAACAACTAGAAAGAGACAGACAATTTTGCATCTATTTCACCAATCATACAGCTGAGAATATAAATGATGTGGTACATGTATATGACACAATCCTTTTCATGCTGTGTATTTGTCCCTAAAAAAAAAAATATAAACATATAAAGGATTCTGATTTTAAGCACATGTTATTTCTTTCATGAAAATGGTAAAACAGAAATGAAAGGGCACCAGAAACAGGATGATAATTCTGAAGAATGATGAAAAGCACTCTTGTTTTATGCGGCTTATAAGAGAAAAAGTAATTTATTTTTTACAGGCTGAAATTACCTCAGATGTCTTTCTTTTCTCTCTCT
>NC_045754.1:14566114-14588151 GCF_008692095.1 Etheostoma spectabile | reverse complement strand
CATTATTTTTTTAGAGTAGGGGTTCATTAAAACTATTTTTAGGCAATGTGGGTTCCTCACAAAAACATTTATTGAGTCAAAATTTCCATTTTACTTGAGTGAAAACATACAAAACAGCAACCAAGACTTGTAACCTTCCCTAAAACTATACAGACACTCTTTTCTGCTTGTTTCCATATAGATGTAAGACTGTGGTGCCAGATGGCGCTTGTTAAAATGTTGGTAAAGCATATCTCCTGTCTCTGCCTACACAACGCAACTCAGTGTGCAAAACCTTGACTGGCCTTCAGCTCCATATTTTTAGGGAAAAGCAACAGAACAGACTTTCAGCCAGTTTAGTTTTTCAATGGTGTTAATGGACTCATAGGGAGTGAAACACTAACTGTGAGGCAAAAAACGCAACTTCTTGTTTTTCAGTTTTCACTTCTTGGTATCCAATTGTTGCAAACAGACAGTTTTCCCATTCTGGTCTGGCTACACAAGCCCTTTTGTAAAGCCATTTCTCTCTGTCAGAATACAAAGTGATTACTGCCAAAAGTTAATTCATGCTCACTCTAAATGGATTGGACCTGGTAAGACCAAGGTTAAGTGGGTAAATACATATTCCATTACTGGTGCGGGCAGCGGAACGTGGCCAAATGAAAATACATCAAAACTAAAGGCTAGACTTCTGCTGGAAACATGAATAGTATCTTTAATCAAATCCTGCATTTAAAGTAATAGCTAGCTTAGGTTAGTATAATGAAAACAGGTTGAAACACCTACCAGTACCTCTAAAGCTCACTAACTAACACATTGCTTAATATGTTGTTTGCTTACTCTGCACAAAAAAAGTTTTAAAATGTCTTATGGGAAGTTTTATATAAACAGTGGTAAGCTGTTAATTAGTGAGCTTTATAGCTCTAGCAAAAGAACAAAATTGTAGAATTGCAATCAGTAGTAACATGGCGAAAATATAATGCATGTCTGTTTATGCACATGCACGCTTGTTTGAGTCCATGTATATATCTGAAAGCATATGAGGATACAGCCAAGTTTCTGCCAGAGCTATGCTGACAGATGCCACTGGGTGCTCAGTGGCTTGACTACCCAATCTTCCTCTGAACATAAAAGGCACGGAGGCACATAGCACTGTTGCTGTGACTGGCTTGAAATTGATGTCAATGAAATGCTGAAAAAAGCAGAGCCATGTTGGAATAAATGGAAGAACTGTTTTGCTAATGAACATGCAGTCAGAGGTAAATGATAGAGGGAATGGCCCAGATCATTCCCAGGGTAGACACCGCTCCCTTAAAGTCAAGTTGTTTAGTCCGAAGATGCTATTTTTTCTGGTGAAGATGTGTTTCTAAGACTGGTTTTAGGTGATGTTGCTTGTAAGTTGTGAATGCATGGAGAGAATACAGAGCAAGCTGTACATTTAAAAGAAAAGGAGCAACAATGAATGTATTGTAATGTATGTATTACAGGCCTAGTAAGGATAATTGTGTTTTCTACCAACTCTAAAAATTCAAAGTAAAGAAAGCAGAGAAAATGAGTAAAACACAAGTGGACTCCAATGAGGTATGTACAGATCAGGCAGCAGCTCTGTGATACTCACAGGACATTTTGTGATGCTCTGCTCCCATTGGCTCATCCTGACACTTTCCTCCAGCGTGGTGCACTTCTTCAATAGCAGGTCCCAACCACAGTATGGGTCCCTGGCTCCCACACAGGCTCTGGAAGGACAATAACGTTTAATGGGCTTTTATTAACCAGTCATATGTGAATACAGATAACTCTGCATTGTGACAGGACATGAAATCTAACATCGAGTTGGGACAAAGAAGGGAGATTGCAGAAAAAGCTGGAAGATAAGGTGGCAAGAGAAATGATAAATGAAAGAAATAGGAAATGGGAGAGATAAGATGAAGAAAGACGGAGAGAAGAGAGAAGTATAGAAATAGTGGTGAGTAAAAAGCTAATTAAAATAAATAAGAGGGCTGAGGGAAGCTACTCAAGTGAAGAAGAGATAAGAAAGGCAGAAAAGAAGTGTTAAAAATGAAGAGTATTGCAATGCTCTAAAGTACATTGCATAGGCATCATCAAATTATGTCTTGACACAATGTGCTGACTGATTTCTCAGGTAATCTTCATCACAGCACGAGGATCATAGTTTTGTGTCCAATACACGCATGCGCGCACGCACACACGCTCACGCTCACGCACACGCACACGCACACGCACACACACACACACACACACACACACACACACACACACACACACACACACACACACACACACACACACACACACACACACACACACACACACACACACACACACACACACACTTCCGACTCAAATAGCTTATCAGCCCAACAAATATTCACTGAAAATACTGTAGCAAGGATAGCTAGATCTGTCTCTGCAGTATCTGCTTCAGGTGGTTTATTGAGTGCAATAAAAAGCCTGATGTCACTCTTTTCATGCAAATACGAGTCTGTGGTGACAGCGCAATGATGTATCTCTGAACCACGAGCATCAACGGAGCCTGAAATGCCCATCGTGAAATGTAACCAAAGTTGTCTGTGGGTTTCATAACAATGAACTGAGTGCAGACACAAACACAAGTGCAAGGACACAAGATCATATGCATCCATCCATTTGAAAATGCAGAAAGGCAAACACTCTGGCGTGCTTGCACACACTCCGATGCACACACAAGGTGGCTGACGTAGTGTCTGAGAGGCTAACAAACAGCAGAGAGTTATGGACCTGTATGGACAAGGATATCAGGGGTGACGACAGCAGAACAAAATGAAAGGGAGAAAGGAGAAGAACAAGATAATACCTGTCTTTCTGAAGGCCTTAAGGGCCTTGCCGATTGTACACCACCCATCAGTGAGCTATCAGAACACAGCCAAACAGAGAGGGAGCCTTCTAATATCTTACAGGCAAACCTCAAAGAAATGTCAGTGATGAACCCAGTAACTTTCCCTGCAATGTAGCTTCCAGTCTGTGTTCACAATCTGAGTGCATGGTTTTACTTCTTTTATCTGTTTTGTTTTTTTCGGACTCTTACACTCTCAAAAAAATAAAAAAGGAAGAAAGAAAAAATGCTATTATGGGTGCAGCATATATCACAGAGCCACCGCTGTAATATGAAGCCTTAACTCTTCTGAGTATTTCAATAACAGCTCATTGTGTGAGAGATAAGGAATGCAGGTGTGATTCCTTTTCTGAAGCGATGATGGATGGGATCCCAATCTTGTGGTGAGTCTTCACACCCCAGCCTCTGTCTCGGGTTTTTCGTTGCCAATATTTATGCGTTGACGGAGTGTCTCCCAGACAGACAGAAACTCAATATATGTGCTGAACACACGCACAGCTGCAACAGAATTGTGCACGAGAAGCAGAAAATGCATGGTTTGATGACAACTAGAGGAAGACAGACAGAGGGCAGCAGTGCGCACCTCCAGTGGCCCAGACAAAAGCTGATTTACAGGGTGTTAAATCTCAGCAAAGGCCCCTGACTAATAAACAAGCCTGGCCCTCTCAGATAAAGAGCATCTTATGAAATAGGCAGCTTTAAAACTTTGTACAGTTGTGCACATATTTGCTTTTGACACTTTCCATTTAGATTAATGGTGTTAGTTTGAGCATGTACTCACTCTCTGCTCTTGTGGTAGCTGCATCTCTTCAGCGGGATCTTGATGACCTGGTCTCTAACACCCACATAAAGCTCGCTGCGACTGTGCAGGATCAGCAGACTTCGGATCGGCTGTCTCTTCCTGGGCGGGAACAATTCAATCTCCTCCAATAGGCAGCTCCCCGTGGACTGATTGAGAGGGGAAAGCACTTTCCTGATAGTACCATAATCTGGAAGAGAAGGAGAAGGGGAAGAAAGGATTTGGTCAAATAAAGGAAGGGTGTTTATCCATAAATGAGAAAAGTTTAAGTAGTGGAGGCAGGGTAAGAATAGCTGAGAGTGGGCCCCCGAATGGCTCAGTTTAAGGAGCTGGCGCCCATATGTAAAGGTTTAGTCCTCGACGCAGCGGGCCCAAGGTCGACTGTGGCCCTTTGCTGCATGTTGTTCCCCCTCTCTCTCCCCTTTCATTTCTTCAGCTGTCCTGTCAATAAAGCCCTAAAAATGCCCAAAAAATATTCTTAAAAAAGAATAGCTGGGAGTTTGACGAGGGAAAAACACAAAACTAAATAGATCTCGGATGAGCGAAACTGTACACAAGCCGATGTGAACTCAGCGTGAATCACAACAATCGCTTTCTCACAGAGAGGCTCTGAAAAAAGACAAAAACAAAAAACCTGGTAGTGGCTGGCGTGCCAAGCATGGTAATGCCAATTACATGCAGTGCTGTAGTTGCAAAGGAAAAAAAACAATTTGTAGTTCTGTGAGAGAAGAGTGTGGAAATCCATGTCATTGTCAATACTTTCTGACCTTTATTTTATGTAAGGTAGGCCCTGTGAGATGAAGTTGGGGGAATCTTCTTTGGGAGAGCTAAAACAAACATCATTTATTATACATGCAATCCCCTGGGTGAAGAAAAAGTAATTAGCTGCACAGTGTTGCCAAGGGAAGAAGGGTGAATACCTAGTTTCAAAGTAGGGAACGTAAAAGTTAAGTATTGGCCAAAGCAGTGTTGGGCAGTAATGCAATACTTAGTACCATGTTACAGTAATGTGATTAATGTTTCAAGTAACCTTCACTACAGTACATTTACAATTTTTGGGGCTGACTTGTTTGCTAATTTGATGGAGAGTTGACTTCAGTGTGGTTCAGTACATAGACAAGTCGGGGAAGTGCTACATGGAGTTTTTTTTATGGAGTTGGGGTGGGAACTGCAGGGCTGGAATCACTAATGACGCATGAATAACAAAAAGGGGGGAATTGGTTACAAGCCACATTTTTGAATAAAACTTTACACCTTGACATCTTTGGATCCCCTGTTGGAGCTATCAGGTTTTCTACAATGGCCCCAATCAGCGGGGAGCGTTTAAGCGTTAATAATAGCATGTGATTAGGTACAGTATGTATGCTACCCAATGGCCTTGGCAGGGTTTTAGATGTTTTCATTAGCGTCTGGTTAGTGTCTGGGGAACTGCAGTGTGGGCAGTTCTGGTCCGACGCTACATTGATCACAGCACCATGCAAACAATGAGTGGGGAGTTTTTGAGGGAGATGCCAAGCATAGAGCCAGTGATCTGGAACAGGTTGTGTGCGTGTGCGTGTGCGTGTGCGTGCACGTGTGTATGTGCGTGGGTCGGCTTGCATGTGTGTTATCCTAAAATAACACTGACTAACAATAGAAAGATCATGTTGACATTTCCCAGTGGGGCCATGCTACATTAGCACAGTGAAGTGGGTCACTACGTTCATATTCTGTTCAGTACATCCGTTTCTAATCCATAGTGTATGTCATATCATAATACAGAACAGACACCAAACGCCGGTGTGTATCTGTAGTCAAGCTGATACTGTTTTCAGCTCTGCCAAGTCTAACATCACATATTGGCCCACCAGTGTGAACAAACAGTCTATTGATAAGCAGGTAGTGCCATGCAGTTCAGCCAGGGAAAATGTGTAAGGGTTAAATCAGAGCTGTATGTCTGTAGGTAATTAATTACCCGTCTGCTTTCTTTTGACACATGGCTGTGGGCTGTTTAATGGTGTCCACGATCTCTTAGTGAGAGATTGCATGGGATAAATATGTGGTGTGGCGTGTGTGTTCTGTCAGTGCTCATGGAGGACATACAGAGGGAAAGAGTGATCGAACTGGGGTTAGAACACTAAGCTTTGAAGCCTCCTTAGAAGTCCGTATCTATTGTTTTCATTCTTCTTCTTAAAGGCCTTTTTTATGTACACTTAAAAAGGCTTAAAACCCCCAAAATCTATTAATATTCATGACAATGTAAGTAACAACTGAAGCTTAATTTAGAGAGTTGAACACCCCTAAAAGGCTAATGTATCCTAATCTGCTGCTTCAGGACTATGTAGGAGTGATTTGATCAGATTTGACTGACAGTGTTGCAACAAAGACAACTGTCATTACATTTTGAATCCATAATTGCAAAATTCTGATTGGTGCTTAGAATTATGTGAAATCTGCTTTTTTCCCATCCAAGCCTGTCCACATTAAACCTGTGAAAAAGGCAACACATTGAATAATTATAGTGCCAAGAACCCACCAGTAGCCAAGTATATGATGTGAAACAGCATGTCTTTCCCTTGCACCACATCCACTGCAACATGGGTGAAGCGCACGTTGTCCTCCATGAAGTAAGGCACGGGAACCACGGGTTGGACCACCTCATGCATCAGCAAAAACTTCTGAGCGTCCTGCAAGTTTCTTTCAGTCAGGTTCACGTAGGAGCCGGAGTCAATGGTGCCGCACTGTTCAGGTGGGGGAGACAGCAAAGAAAAAGATTGACATAAAAAAGCTCTAAGCTCTTTGGGATGAAAAGCTACGTTAATATGCTTAATTTTTCCCCAGAAGTACCATAAGAGATGAGAAAAGAGAGGGATTGAATGATTTAATGCACAGGGCTAAAAAGTTGATTGCTGGCTCTTTGAGATGGCTCGCTATCCTCACAACCTTAAGGCTCTGTATTCAATACACCATGGCTGATGGAGGACGACTGAATAAATGTTTGACTGAGCAAGTAGTTATCTCTTTTACTAGATTTTTCCTCATATGCATATATATTTCTAGTGAGTTTTGTAATGTGTCTGATTGCTCATTTATATACCCCTAAATAAGCTAATATCTTAGAAATGTTTTCAAATTCAGAGCTCAATTATTGCTATTCATAATGTAACAGAAGAAAATGTAAATGCAGCCAAAATAATCAAACAAAGGACTCCGAAAAATTACTTGCACTCAAAATGTTAAAAAAACAGTCCAACTGCAATACATATCTCATACAAATAGGTAGATTTTATTGCCACATATTCATTTATCAGCTACAGTTGACTCCAAGTTCTCGTTGTGTGTCCCAGTAGAGTTTTCCTATTGAAGCAGAGTCAGTGCCACAGCACTTGGTTATAATGTGAAATATCTAATATGTACTGTATGACATTTCCCCTACTTGATTTATTAAAAGGAGTTCAACAAAGTGAACCTTCTCCAAATGGGAGTTAAACAAGGGAAATAAATAAGTTTATATTTATGTAATACTGGAGGTTTATGTTATGTGATGTGTTAATTTTTGTAGTTGATATTTTTTTATCTGGAAAAGATCACCACAAATGATCTATGGCACTTTTATATTTGCTTGAAAATTACTTTTTAAGCTGAAAGGGGTTCCAACAAGCATTATATAGAATACAAAACACTGCTATCAGAGAGATGATGAATAATCATGACCCATTGTAGCAGTAATGGCACACCAATAACTAACTTCAAGGGAAAACCGTGTATCTCAAACTGTTTAGATGTCTTTAAATAACTGTCAAGGAATACGTTTGTGTGTGAAATGTAGTCTAGAAACCATTTAAAAACCCATTGTATTACATTAGAAGTGTGTTGTCACTAATCACAGAACAGTGACAATGTTCAGGCTTTTAAGGTTAGGAATGCAGTGCCTTTTTCCAACAAGCACAATGGGACAAAGCCAGCCCAGCTCAGGCAGAGCTGGATGAGTGAAGCTAACCACGCATGTCCTCTGTAAAAGAGGTCCCTGGCTTGGGAGAAGATTGTGGATTGAGGCCCCAACCACAAAGAAAAGGCCCTCAAGACACAGAGCAGAGAAAACGAAAATAAGCCGTGCTCGACAATTACACTTACCCAAATGACTGGCACTGTATTTGTTTTAAACATAGTATCCGCAGATGCAGTGCATGGATTTGCTCCAGGCTAACTGATGCAGCCTCGCCGTACTAAGCTGAGACTGAACCTTGAGTGCCGATTAGTTTCTGCTGACTTGCTACAGTACAGTAGCAACAGCACGGACACTTTATACGGATAAATCCCTGGCCTTCCCTTGGCTGACAGATGAGAAACATGGTGGGCTTCCCCGGGATGGGCAACGGATCAGTGCCCTCGCCACATCAGGATATGGGAAATTAAAGCCCTGAAGGACAGGAAAATGCAATACTGTGTGTATGTGCCTTGAATGTGCCTCATGCTTATGGCACAGACGTGTAGAGTGTGAGTGTGTGTGTGTGTGTGTATGTGTGTGTGTGTGTGTGTGTGTGTGTGTGTGTGTGTGTGTGTGTGTGCGTGCATGTGAGGTGAGGGCTATGTAATACCAAATGTCTAAGGTTTCCTTTTGTGGTTTGTCCTTGCATTGCATGCACGTGTCTCAGTGTCTGCACGATTGTGTTTCTGCCACCATGAGACAAAGTAAAGCACTGACCAGTGAGGGTCTACGACATCGGTGAATGTAAAGAGAGACGGATGTGGTGATTTCCTCAGTACAGTCAAGGTGAGGTACAGAACCATCATTTGGCTGAGGGCCCATCCAACACTCATCGGTCTTGTTCATCATCACTGCACTGTGCTGTGCTGGCATCATAAGTATCTCTGAGAAATATGGTTGTATTACAGCATGTTTTTTGCCAAATGGGCTTTTTTTGTAAAATGGGTCATTTACAATGAAATTACAATATATATCTTGTTTGTTGCACTTGAAACTTCTAAAGATAAAAAAGCATTCCAACAGCATTTGGCCCAGACTCTTAACATATTTTCTGCATTTAGAGCTTAACATGATTGCGATTGTACAGTAAGTACCATGACAGAAAACCTATACAACACAGAGATGGTATTAGCTCCTAACATCCAATGAACATGACTCATAGGCTGAAAAAATCCAGCAGGATCAATCCCTGTGGTCCAAATAAATGGGGGGATTTTTCTCTGCAGACAGATGGGGAATTAAGCTCTCAATCAATGACCAGTGTTTGTGTGTTGAGAGATGAGCTCACATTGATAATTATTCCTATTTAGCAGCAAAGAACAAACCTCTGTTTGTGTGCATTTGATATGTATGTGTGCATCAGATATGTACGTGGCTGGTGGCTTTAGGTGCTTGTCTCCCTACGTTTGGATGTGTAGGTGTGTGAGCGCAAAGGGCGAAAAAGCCCCAGGCAGGCCATAAATCCTCTGCTCATAAATCTTAACCTCCAACATTGACAAATGCTTGATGAAGATGTCACTTAAACCTAGATAAAGTGTGCATCGGGCCAGTGGTGAGGAGCAGCAATTGTGCCTTAGCTTAAGTGGAGAGATGCAGATGGAGAGGAAGAACTGATGCTGGTTTATCCTTGAGGAACACAGCCTCATAAAAGCGTATTGTATATTGAAACCTCTATGTTGTGTACCAACAGTATGTTGAGCAGAACAAATCGGTGGTCAGCACTGGCCAGATAGAGAAAATTGGTTTTCTTGAAGGTAAGTGAATTTCCGACATGTAGATATATGAACGCATGACGGCAGTGAAACACTTTCTAAGTTACAGGTCCATGTGTCTGTGCTTAGTAAACTGCCAGAGATAGCATTTTTTTTTCTGCATGAACATTTCATCCACTATTTTCTGCATTAGCATGTCATTATAGACACTGTGTGTGACTTCTCACCCATCGCAAATGCACACACAGCTGCTGGCTTGACGGAATACATGATCGTGGGCCCATGATGGAAAACGTGTGGAAGTGTGTGTCACCCACTGGCAGCAAGACCTCAGAGGGAATTCAACCACTTATATAGAGGTGCGTGGATTAGCTCCCTTAGTATTTGCTAAGCCCGCAACAACTGAGAGCCAACTTTGGCTAATAAAACATTCCCTCCGTGTCATCAGTATCAAGCAGCGCAGAAAATCGGAATAAGGTGTCCCAGCACTGCTTGGTTTGCCCCTCCCAGATTTAGGACAGAGTATAAACATAAAGTGCCACTTGTGCAAAACAAGGATAGTTTATTAGAAAGGGACTACAGATCACAAAATGAGGCCATGCAACATCTTACAGGAGTGATTGTGCCATTTTTAAAAATCACTGGATTTTATAACGAGCGGTCGTAATGTGTCCGTTCATGAGTAGAGAGGGGGATGATTGATAGAGGGAGGAAATTAATGAGAGTGAGGAGCTTGTTGGGATTCTGAGGCAGGCTCATCAGTGTGAACACACATACACATCACAGGCATACATTTCCTTAGGCAGGCACCCAAACACACAACATTTTTGGCTCTGTTGGCAGTTTGTTGGGACTAAATGACCTCAAGCATGAACAAATGATCATTAAGAATTAGCTCACACTCCATAAACTGCCTTAGTGAACGTGGTTTAGCCATGCTCGCAGCACAACTGTAGTGATGCCAATTTTGGGCTGTTGGTCAATCCAAAAATTTGGTCAAGACAGAAAAATCTCTTAGTACGGACATTGATGGTCCCCAGAGGATGAATCTTTCTGCCTTTAGAGATCCCCTGACTTTTCCTCTAGTGGAAACTGAGATGTGAAATGTAAAACATGAAATGACATCTACTGGATGGAAGGGATTGCTGTAACATTTGGTACAGATATTCATGTCCCCCTCAGGAGGAATCAGAGTAACATAATGTGTTTGCCAAGCACTTTGGTAGGCCATTCCTCGCAGTCTCAGCTGTACTCTGTGTTTAGTGCTAATTTGTGAACGTGTCATTTTCAGCATGTTAGCATTTTAAAGCAAAGCACTGCACTACCCTACCTGCTCGGCTGGATTATTGTAATTCTGTATATATGGGTCTACATCAGAAATCTTTAAATCGGCTCCAGTTAGTCCAAAACGCAGCTGCTCGCCTTTTAAGTAAAACAAAAAAAACGTGAACACATAACGCCAGTCTTGGCCTCCCTCCACCTGTCCGTTATAGGATAGATTTTAAGATTTTATTGATGTTTTTTAAGGCCTTAAATGGTTTGGCGCCATCTTATCTGGCTGATTTCTCAGAACGCTGAGGTCAACAAATCAGCTGCTCTTGGATGTCCCGAGATTAAAGCTGAAAAATAAGGGCGATAGAGCCTTTGCAGTGGGCGCCCCCACCCTATGGAACAACCTCCCCATGCATATTAAAGCTGCACAGACCTTAAAAACGTTTAAATCGCTGCTTAAGACGCACCTTTTTGCTGTAGCTTTTAACCCTCGTTAACCTGGATTCTGATGTTTTAAAGTGTTGTTTGTCTCCCTGTGATGTACTGTGGTTGTAGTAATTTTTACACTTGTTATTTATGTATTTGACATCAACCCTGTTCAGCACTTTGGTCAACTGTTGTTGTTTTTAAATGTGCTACAGAAATAAAATTGACATTGACATTGACTGCACTACCTAACAGAGCCATTATCATGGTTGTACAATATTTGTCTTGTTTAAGTGTTTGCGGTGTTCCTCTGCTGTTTATTTAAAAAATAAAAAAATAATACAATAAACGGCCAGGGCAATACAGTAGTTCTGTTACCTGAAAGTCTGGGTTAGGGTTGGGGTAGGGCAGCCATGCTGACCGTGAGTTCTCCTGGTACTTGAAGGGCCCGTTGAAAACCTGTGATATGGCACTGAGATTGAAGGCACACACCGCTGACGCAGCAATGCTGTTTCTGTAGTCAGGAACAGAAATAAAGGGAAGAGAGACCCAACAAAGGGGGTGAGAGGATGAAAGGGAAGATAGAGGGAGAAACAGAGGAAAGTATTGGATGAAAGGAATTTAGAGAAGCACACCATTCCACTAGAAGAAAACTGCTCAGATGTTGTTGTAAAGCTAACCTCTGTGTGTTTGTATTGCTCTCAGCCAACAATACAAATCAAACAGTGGACAGACAGACGCAGATGCCAGCGTAAGTGATCGTCATTATTGGAATATAAATCCAGCAACAGGACACAATTAAGCTGTTCGGCCGGTCTGATTAACTGTACAGATTTCTTGGCTGAAATACAGCTTTGGCTTTTTAAGCTGTCACTTTCAACAAGTACGGGTCTCCTCCCTCAGACGAGAGAGTAAAGAATGAGAGTATTAACTCTCAACTTAAACTGAGAGACTTGGGCGATGTGAATTATAATCCAATGCGGCTGTTCATTAAACTCTGTGCCTGCAGGGGGAAATGTTTCCAATACCCTTCAAAAGACTTCTTTTTCAGCAATGTAAAGGCATTGCCCATAAAGAATAGATTACTCAGCTTTTAATAATGGTCTGTTCGTGTGCGTGTGTGAGTATGAAAAAGTAAAAAATGATGGAGGAAAGCGTGTTTGTGAAAATAGAAAATAATAGTTTTCATCCATGGATGCATCCCATCTCCTACATCCCACATGTGCATACAGTGTACACTTTAATGGTGATGATGTGCTTCTTCTAATGGATTCAAATGTTAGATAGTACTAGAAGCAATCTTGTTTTTAGCTGGTTTGAGTTTGTCTACTGGAAATTCTATTTAAGATGCACATAACCATGTAAACATGGCTGTCGTATATCACTCAATTGTACATGCTCAGTGTGCATGCTACAAAAAGGTCACATGCCACTTAATTCAATCACAGTTTGTTTGTTTACACAACTGACAATGTGATGCTGAACACAATGAATTATACATGAAGCTCTTCTGTGGGTGCATTTAAAACAAGAATGAAAGAAAAATCTGATGATATTAATCGGCATTTTTATCTGTTATCAACGTGTTGTGAGCTGGATCTCACTTTTGTTCATCTTTCACAATGCAAAGTATACAGACTGACAAATATACGCGGAACGTAAGTGGAACTGGAATGATTGTAGAAAATAACTTCTTACAACTTGATCATTTACTTAATCAGATTATTTACAAAGGGTTGATTTCGTTTAAAGAAATTGTAGGCAAATAAAGATGAAAAATAAAACATAATATCCTTATTATGCTTTATTTTTCATCTTTATTTCAGGGAATGGAGAACAATTTGTGAAAATCACTCAAGGTGTGAAAAGAAAAGAAATTCATCAACACACAAATTTTGTAGAAGCAAATTTCAAAGGGCTCCTGTTCCCGTTAGTTTTAGCTTAATTTGCTAGCTACAGCTGACACAAATCTTGGCGTTTGGCTTTGCTTGTTTGAAAGCCATGATGTCTCTCGCTCATGGGTGGGCCAAATTCACTGGGTGGGCTAAGCAGAGAAAAGGGAGGTAACCTTGCCCCTTATGAGGTCATGAGGGGCAGGATTCCAGATCGGCCCATCGGAGCAGGATACCCAGGGCTTGGTTTGCAAAATGCTATCGCCATTTCTAGCCACTGGGAGACCATAGGCAGGCTCGGGGAATGCATATTAATGTTAAAAAAGAATTTATGTTTATTGTACATTTGTAAAATCTCGTGTTACTCACACGTTGGTAGTGAAAATGCCGTAGAGCAGCTCCAACTCAGGCAGGTAAAACGTTCCCTGCAGCTCGTTGTAGTTGAAGGGGATTTCCCCCGGTCGAGAGCAGTTTAGTCTGGCCTTCATGAAGGTGGTCCACGTGTCCTCCAGGAGGAATCGACCGCCGATGTCGTTCTTACATACACGCCCTGCGCGGGAAAATACTGTCCGGCCACAGTCGTGCTCCACTGCATTTTCCCGGAAGAAGAAGTAGGTGAAGTTGCCGATATCGTAGGAGGAGACAAAGTTTGGTTCTGTTGAAGGAGAGGTGGCAAGAGATGAGGGAAATAAGTGTGACTAAGAAGAACCAGAAAGAAAAAACTGCAGAGAGCTAAGAGAAAGATGAAGTGCAGAAAAAGAAAGCAGAAATACTGGAAAAAAAACAATATAGCTGTGGGAGTAAGAGAGAGTGGGAGAGCGAATGGGTATGTGTTATGACTGATGACTTGCAGTGTTTGTGAGCGTGAGGCCCACACAACAGCAGGTGATTAGAATTAATAACTACAGGCCATGTTATTAATAACGTTGTGTTGTAATAAGAAAACTCATTTTTCACTCCCCAAACCTAAAGGTTAGAATGAGAAATGACCATAACAGGTGTAGCGTAATAGCTCTCACCCTATCTGAAACATGCGACCTCCACGACACTGTAACAGGTAAGGCGTTCATCTTTGTGTATGACATTATTGGATCTAAACTGCACACTTTAATCTCGCTGACAGTGATTTAATTCACCTTTAAATGAAAGTGTCCCCCCACCCTCCTCATTTCACCCCTCCTCTCCTCTGCACCTTTGGAGGGCAGGGGGAGACAGAGGAACAAAAATCAATCTGCCATAAAATTAGTTAATAAACCTTATCCCAGAAGGTTGTTGCAAAGCAGTGTATGTGGTGGCTTTTAATATATTGTTTCAATTTAGCTTAAATGGAAATCAGATAAAAGTCACTTGCTGACAAGATACTGATTGACCTGCTCCTCTGTAGGCTGGACACCTTAAGCTGTCTGAAGTTCTCCAATGTGCACTGAGGAGCGTTGTGCTTGAAGTGCGTCTCTGAGGTGTCAGGGAAAAAGACATTGATTTCGGACGATTTAACAATTTCGTGCTCCTGAAATAAAAGGTGAGATGAATAAAGATTTTCTAGTTGCTTAGTAACTTAAGTGTTTTTACTGATCAAATGCAAAAGAACAATTATAAAGAGAGGATCCTGTTTTCCGGCATTGGCTACACTCTTTGGCTCACACAGTGGGGATTTGAGGCAGAGGACAACCCTTCATTCAGCAGAGACAGATTCCTACTCCCATGTTAGTTAAGTCAAGCATCTGCCATGCTTAAGTATCTTTGAGCAAAACACTGAATCTCCAAAAGCTGCAGTGTTGATGTTTAATAGCTGTGACAGGGGAAAGCCAAAAGACAATTTTCTCCTTCATTGTGTTTCTTTCTATTTAAAATCCCCATCTTTATGTAACTTTTCTTTTTCTTTTTTTTTTTTACACACATTTATATAAAGAGAAACATCCCTATCTATATCTGGACTCTAAACTTTGTCACTCCCCTACCGTTCAGCCACTTGGAGTTGTACTGGGCAGTGCGCAGCGGTGGCAGGCCACCCAGGCTGCGGTAGATGGCGGGGTCTCGCCCAGAGAAGTCCATGGCCGTGGCAGCATAAAGCTCCCCGCTGGAGGTGATGAGGGCAGTGGAGTTGTGGAGGGGGTTGTAGGGACACCGAGCCATCCCGCTGATCTGATCGTGGATCTCTGTCAAATTTGTAAGCTACAACGCAGAAAATGAAGAGGATGAATTAGGTGCCGAAAGTAAAAAAAAAACTGGAAAGAGGAAGTGACGCCAATGTGGCCCAGAACCTACCAAGAGAATAGGATTTTGATTGTAACAAGAGTATCCCTTGAGTTAAGAAACAAAAACAATAACATGCATTTTTCTAATAAATAAATAAATGAAATACAAAAACTGCCCAAAAATATAGGACTGAGTATCAAAGGGCAACATTAAAATGCAAACCAGAGAGGTCTGGTAATGTTGTTCCTGCTGATATGCAAATAATGCGGACAGACTAAAAACATTACCCATCTCATTATGTTTTGTTTGGTTTACATCTGCTGCAAAACACAATATATATATGAGCAAAACCGTAAGGAGCAGCAAATAGAATAAGGGAACCTATTTAGAATCATTAGCAGCATAAGTCACACAAACAGAGCAGCTGCCAAAAGTCCAATGTCAATACAATTACTAAAATAGGCTTCTTCAACCAAATTACTCTTGGTTGCAGTGTTTTCTTGGTTTGGTTGATGATTCAACGGGACAGCCAGCTGTTTGTCTGGTTATTCCATTATAATACCACATCTTTGAGAAGCCTCTCTGAGTTTAAGAGAGGCTTGCTGAAAGACGCAGTCTTCTCTCGTATTCTGCCTTTGATTAAGAGGCCAAAATCCAACTCCCCTGTTAAAAAAAAATACTTTATAGCATGACCCTAGCTTACCCCTGACACATTGCGCTGGTTCCTATTTGTAAAAGTAAAAAAAAAAGAAAAAGAAAAAAAAGAAAAAAAAAAGAAGCGTGCACGCACACCCACACACACCCACAAACACACACCCACCCACCCACACCCACACCCACACCCACACCCACACCCACACACAGACACACAGACACACAGACACAGACACACACAGGCCATAGCTCAGTGACTCAGCCTTAAATACCACAAAAAGAGTAATGCATTTTTTAAATCCAAGATGTAATTATATTTTATGGCTCAAAAGTAAACACAGTATAGGAGGATTAGATCATGGTTGGTGCTTCCATTCAAGTTTATCTAAATTCCTAAGGCAAAGTCTGACACAAAGTAAAAAGACTGCACTAATCTCATGTTTTTGAATCCAAAAATAATAATTAAAATGATTCTATTTGCAATTACTTTTCTATCAATCAGGGCTTCATATGTTTGACTCCTCCGTGGTTATAGAGGACCTACAGTCTGAATAATCTGTGGACAACTCTTCCACTCAAGAGGCCAGACTCCATTCAGCGCATGTGTTGGGGGAAATGAGCCACTTCTTCAGCCAATTTTCTGGAGCCGGTCGATTTGGATCAAGGGTTCTGTTAACTACTGCCACCTCTGCTCCACCCAAACCACAACAAAACAGAGCAGCCCTGTCTGAGTTCTGCCGGCCTCAGATGAAAGCCTTCTATTGACAGGACTCATTCTGTGGGCCGGAATGGCTGTTTTTGGGTCAATTGGGTCATTTAGAAAAAACAAGAGGACGAGTGACAGTTAGATGGACTGCACTGCATCCATTGCATTTTGAGGAAGTGGACTGAAAGTCTTCTCTATAGAGCTCACAACAGCTGTGCGAGTTGGACACTGAAGTGACATTGAATGCCTCTAATAAGACTTTTTAGAAAGAGACAGCTCATAGAATAGACACTGTTGCGAGAGCCAGTTGTGTGCTATGTCTGGTGCTACTGAGAAACTATTGTGGCTGTTGAGAGAATTTTTAACTACCCACTATGACAGAAAATCTAGCCACAAGCTTTTTTCATTGATATTCCACTGTGGATGCAAATGACATCCTAGCAGCTATTTGTCAAGAGGGTGTGATCAGAATGAAAGACTTGTCACAATAAACTGTAAATTTTTTTGTCTTACTAACGGCTGTACTGATGTTACAGCTGTAGCGCTGGTTTGAGTTTTTACAGGTACAATATGTCTGGCAACCCAGCCTGGCTGTCAAACTGGGCAATTGGTATCAACACACAGGCCAAAACACAAACAGAAATTCCATTAAGGAATGTTAATTTCAAAAGGAGAAAATACTGGCATCAGTATTGTCAGAAAATAAAGTATTTCAACAAGAATGTTTCCGTAATATCTAATGATGCATGGGGGGGATTTTGGACTTTAAGTAAAAAAACCCCATCATGGGACGGTCTCTAGCTCACCCAGTAGGAGCGTTCGCCCCATGTAGGCTGAGTCCTACAGCGGCCTGGGCCATTTCTCTCCCACTATTCTGTCTATCCACTGTCACTAATAACGGGAAAAGACCCCAAAAAATAATCTTTAAAAAATCAACTTCTTCTGTCACTTGTATGCTCAGCAATCACTGCTTGTTTGCAAGTTCTATACAAAAACCAAAGTGTAAAAACAGCCAGTAGACTAGGCTCCAGGTTATTTGGTGAGCTGGTAGATTTAGTTACCTTTGGTACCACTGGTATCATTTATCAGTAAAAATAATCTGTGAAGAGTGCAGTTGTTTTTAAGTGGCACCCAGAAACTTCATTTTAGTATTGTCATTACTCTGAAGTATAATGGAAAGACAGATTAAATGATAAGATACAGTAATTTTTGACTTAAACTTGTGTAGGCTATGCTTTATTCTTTCTACTATAAGCAAAAATGAGCTCCTTTTTCTTTATTTGTTTTTAGTTAGACATCGTCTTGCTGCTATTGTCATTATCCCCATCATCAGCGTCATCATCAGTGGCAGAATGGGTAAAAGTCTAAGAAATTAATGGCTGTTTCATCTATAACCTCAGAGCACTTATTAAACTAATAGAATATTCTGCTCCTTCTCTGTTCATCCATCACCGGTGATAGTAAATCTGTCTGAGTGTGATTCCATTGCTGTTACTCTGTGCCCGACCAGTGTTTCACATTAACGAATGTTCAGTGCGTAAATATGACAGCGCCTGATGAAATACTGCTATAATAATGTCATGACATTTCAACTATATGTATTTTCACAGCAGCAAACAGTCATTATGAGCCTGTGACCTTTGGGTGCAGTGCTTTTGGACCAAAACAAATGTCATCATAATAGTAAACTCCTGTCGCCTTCTCCTCTGAAATCCCACAGAAGGAGACACAAGGATTTGATATGGTTGAAGGCAAGCACAATAGGCTGACATTTTAAATGTTGGTCTATACTTAACTTTAGTGGGCATTTTTCAATAACAATACTGAACGAAAAAGACACTTTAGTTACAGAGAAACACGGTTGTTAGCACCGTACGCTGTTGAAAAAAATGAGGGGTAGCAAACTGGTGGTAGACAGACAAAAATCAAATCTTGTGTTGGCCTCACTGTTCCAAAAGCCTGCTGAAATGTAAACTGAAAAGTCGGACTAAACATCACATTAAAACATGGGATTAAGAGAATGAATCATGACAGAGAAATGGGTGCACTGTCCGCACTAAGTCAAATAGCCTACATAAGAAGAAAAGACATGACCTGATTCAAAGAATAAAAGCTAATTACCAATGAATCATGAAGAAGGGCAAAGCAGCACAGATGAGACAAAGACATATTTACTTGCGTCTGCAATACTTATCGGGAGTAATGAGCTTAAGGCAATATTTTGATTACGCCGTTTAACAAGTTTGAGGAAACACAACTTCTTAAATAACCGAGCTTAATAGGATTCATCTTATAATTGGTCTACATCCATGACTGCACAACAGAGGAGACGAGAACAGCCACACAAGCTCATACAGTAAATCCTGTGATATTAGGAGCACGACGCCATGACATTTGATTAAATGTGTTAATCAACCGTGGCCTTTCCTGTTGACATTGTTAGTGTGATCAATAACCCTTCAATTCATATTTGCAAAGTTATTGAAGGAGAATGACTTATGAAGATGTGCTCCTGGGGTAATAGGTGTTCTTTTATAGATTTTCAGTAAGTACTGACAAACAAATGTGACACATATTACAGAAAAGGAAAAAGAACTGAGCAACTATGGCTGCTGTCAACTTCCATTCTGCACTGCAACATGGATGGGAGACTCCCGAGGGACTGTAAAGTGCAAAAAGTGAGTTACTAGTGAGGCTACTTCACTGACAAATACAGCGGATTGTGACAGAATGGACTTGGTTTTACCTTTTTAGCTGTTTCTTTGTCAAATCTATTTAGTTTTTAAAACCTTTCTACAATGTCTACAATACCTATCCCAAAATGTTACCTTAAATTCTTTAAAGCAACACAGTTTTGCAAAACAGCAACCATTGTGGCCACAACTGATGCATTATCGTGGGATTATGGGATAACGGTGAATTTTGTAGTGTTTTTGTATTGTACAGTAGCACAAATAGAGAAGAGTATTCAAGTCAATAAAATAGCATCTGTTCTACATGAATATCTTTCTAGCTGACATTAGTTAACATTAGCCACTGGTCATACCACACCACGTAAGGCTGTATGGGCAAAACCTGTGTGTGTACCGAAGAGAGAAAGGCTGTATTTGCTGATGGATCAGCCTTTTCAGTTGTAATTGGAAGCATGTGTAATAACAGTCTTACTTTGGTGTTTAATTATCCAACCCTGTTCAGAGTTGGGTTGGAAAAAAATTAGCTAATAAAGAAGAAATAGCAAGAAATAGCACAAAAATGACAAATTCCAAATTAATTTTGACATAAAAAATAAAATAAAACAACAGTTAAATCAACAGTGAGTGTCGTTTATAGAAGACTGCATTGTGATGATAGCTTCCTAGGCCAGCAGCTAACATGCTAGCAGAATATCTTGCTAGCGGTAGTGCTAGCTTCACCTTTGTCTCTGGTGTGCGGCAGTCCCCAACATTCATATGCAAAATGACTTGCTGACGTTACTTGGATCGGACAATGGGTTTAAATGGCCATTTGAATAGAATCAGAAGCCATAATATGGTTACAAATAATTAGCCTGGTAAAAAACAAAAGTAGCAGAAACTGTGATGTTTGTACCGTTCTGTTGGTGCAGATGGGGGTGAAGGCGTTGGTTCCACAGGTGAACAACCTGTTCCCATTCACCAACAGCACCCTGATGTAGTTTTGGCACTCCTCCTGTGGAAACACACCAGCAAACAGCAGCGCCGTTATCTTTACATTGACAACAGCAGCATTAGGCAGAGAGACAAAATTACACTTTAAACCAATAAATGAGACAAACGCCTGCAACCGCAGGAGGGCTACTCTAAAACGTGGCCAAGCTTGACAGAGTGGAATCAAGGCTAATGTCCACACGGCCTAGCCCTGTCACATCTTAATTTAACAGGGACCAGATCTGTAGAAGGATCTGACTGAGGTGGAGAACAGATAAATGCAACAGACATGGGAGAGGACAACTCAGGATTGGCTTAGGAAATTGCCTTGGCTTTGTTGACTTGTCAAATAGTGAAATAAAAGTGTAGCCCCTCTTATGCGCCATTAAAGCATGTTTCTTTTTAGGCTAGTCTACATTAATCAATTAAAACCCCTTTCTCTCTCAATTATAGTGAAGTAAAGGTTCATCACTCCTTCTTGACTTGCTCCTCTTGAGGTTTTTGCCTGGATTTCTAGCAAACCGCTCATCACTTGGTTAAAAGCGTGCAACAAATAAAGTGGGACAGACGTGGCGAATGATTGATTGAATGATTGATTGCAGCTGAACGTCATGAACTCTTGACATCGCCGTAGGGCTTTCATACCGGTTTACTGTGGGTTTCTATCAACAAAACAACAGCAGTCAGTACTCTTGACAGAGAGTGGCATTTGCTTTTGTCCTAGGACAAGGTAATAAACTCAAAGGGTCCCCTCCATCTGAAAGGGGCCATGGCTGGATTGGGACCCTCGTAGAAATTTAAAACCTTGTAAATCTGCTAGTGTCTTAGACACTTAAGGTGCCCAGGGCAACACCCCCAAACCCCACCGGCACCCTCTCAAGGGTCTGATTTAAGAGTGGAGGGCACCGTAGGAGAGATGGAGGGAGTAAGGGCTTTTATTTCCCCCTATCAACATGAAGGTTGACTCATAAAACAACTCGTTTCCTGGTGCTAAGCACAGCCAAAGTATGTGTGTATGTGTTCATATGTGTGCCTGTTCAAAACAGAGTGTAGTAAAACTTGTTATGCGTGCCTATATATCTTTGGTGATTGTGCAGCTTGTTGTTAGCTGTATGCTTGAGTATGTGTGAGCATGGATGCAGAAGTGGGTTGTGTGGCGTCTGCATAATTTAATTCTTTTCTGCTGTTTGTTTCTACAGTAAATAACAGCTTATTTAATATTTGTCCAGCCTAACCGTCCTGACTTGTTTCCAAAAAACGTCCTGACAAATGTTCCACGTCTGTACTGTAATACAGAAGCTGTTATGCTTGGCTTTCGCATTATAAAACAAAGCAGAGGCAGCAATCAAGTCCTGTCAAGTCAATTCAACTCTCCTTTCTTCTCCCGGTTGAAATAAATCAAATACACAAGAGAAGAGCGGACGCGTGCATTAAGAAGAAAAAAATACAATCACTTTTAAATTCACTCAAGGCACAGGCACGGTATCTGTGTAATAGCTTAAGCGATGGTATATTGCTGCGCGCTGAGCTAGGTAATAAACTATCGAAAGCCCTGTCAACTGCCGGAGAATGAAGTCTTTTAATGCTATTTCTAGTGTACATCACACAAGCTGATCCTCAGAAGGGAACATTGAGCAAAACAATTTGACTCTGGGAAACAACAGTGACTCTCAAGGACTGAGGTGGCTTTGGTCTGTAATTCACAACAGCTATCTTGTGCTGGCCAGCCCGTGCATGCCTATTATGGGTTCCTAACCCCCTTTCACCGGAGGATAAATACACAGCGGTACACACACACAAGGTAGGGAAGAAACCACAAACACACAAACACACACACGCGCGCGCGCGCACGCACGCACGCGCGCACACACACACA
>NC_045754.1:14564735-14566104 GCF_008692095.1 Etheostoma spectabile | reverse complement strand
CACACACACACACACACACACAGGGATCAGGGCTGGGTAGTTCACCTACAAGTCAAGTTCAGCTCTAAACCAGCTGTTTTGCAGACAGGGGTATGCCTTCTAACCGCATACAAAAACATGCACTTCTCCATAAAAATAACCTACAAAAAACAATAGGAACTCCCTAAGGCCTATAAATAAGAGTTTGGCTGTTGTTGGGAAAGCTTTTGACTTTACAAGTTGATTTATATCTATTTTGAGGACACTCACACGTACAAAGAAGGGATTCCCACTGAGCTGAAATGTTGAAATGCCGGCTGAATAGATCCATGTTGCTTTACAGCTTCAATATGTTTCATGGTTTTAAAGCCTGCAGCTTTGCAATTTAGAATTGGTGTTAAGCAGTGGTGGAGGTTTATTTTTAAATTAGTAGTTTTTTGTTAAAAGGGAACTTTTACACATCAATATCAATTAATTAGTTGTCTTCCCGGGCTCTGGAGGGAGCTTCATCCAATCTGAGAAAACAACCCTTATGATGTCATCATCAGGGGCATCGGACTGGGGGTAAAAAAGGGGACTGAGTACCCAGGGCCCTCATGTGAGGAGGGCCCAAAAAGAGGAATAGCTGAATAGGAACAGAATGAATACCTGTGGATGCAGGGAGGGGCCCATAAAAAATGCCTTATACAGGGACCAGAATTTTGTGCTACGACCCGGATCATCATGGTTACAACATGTTAGGTTTGGCTTGGAGATTACACTTTTGGTCATGTATGGCTAGAGGAATGGCAATGTTGATGGCTGGGTTGGTCAATCCCCTGACTCTTTTGAAGATATTAATTTTTCCAATACTTTGGTTTATGACCAAATACCTTCAAAACCCATAACATTCTCATCTTCCTTGCTGTACTTTGTGTAGCCATATCTGAACATGGTAAACATTATACCTAAATATCAGCTTGTGGGCACTGCCACTGTGAGCATGTTGGCATGCTGATTTTAAGATTTAGCTCAAGGCACTGCTGTGCAGCCTTATAGAGCCGCAACATGTCTGACTCTTGCATCACAAACAGGGTGCAGAGGTTGAAATATGTTAACAATTACCAGACATAGAGGGAGTCAACAAAACAAAGAGTTATTGAGTTGCATTGTGGGAAGCGTAAGTTCTAGGCTTTTTGTCCCTCACACACCCAAAAATCTAAAGGGATACTAAATTGCTGGAATGCACCTTTAAATGTCTTGATCAAAACCAGTAGGTTTAGTTAGCTTCAAAATAGCAACCGTGAACTTAATTCATGAAGTGCACATTTTACTGAAGACAATATTTTTTTTTTAACTTGTTTTTCTCAACAAGTGTCTGACAAAGCAACATAACACTGTGACATTTGAA
>NC_045754.1:14541542-14564725 GCF_008692095.1 Etheostoma spectabile | reverse complement strand
GGCATCACTTAAACTTACCTCAGACTTTCCACGGCTGAAGCAGGCTCCCTTGGTGAACTCATCGCAGTGCCACTCAGCCTCCTGTGGAAAGAGAAAAAAGAATCATGAGGCTCAAAAACAAGCAACAATCAGAAATTTTTTGGCTCCATGTAGCCATGAACCACTCTGAAGACCTCTCAGGGAGACAAATCAAAACAATGACTGGCTGTCAACCTTTTTAAAGTCGATGATGTCTGGTGACTTTGTCTGAGATAGCAGGGACAATAAAAATGCCAGAGAAGACATGAGCACATAGTCACAAATATAATAGAAAACCATACTGTGATGAGTTAGATACGCTGGCTGAAGCACTCATTTCTGTGTGCTGATTTTTCTTTGACTTGAGTGGGAGGAATGGATTAAAACAGAAACGAACAGTAAATGAATCTGCCATTACATCTTCAATGTACTCTCAATACTAGACATAGACACTTGCACGTACACACTTACAGTATACACAAGTTTATAAGCCATATTAAATACAAACGCACAATCCAATTCAAATCCAATTAATGTCCATTCCAAGCAGAGACCCCAAGAAACGAGTGACATGTTTGTGCAGAGCGGCCCGATTTGATTTATGTGGAAGGAAAAAGGAGGTATCTTCAAGATGTAACACACAAGTCCCTAGAGTAGGATGTCAATGTGATTTACATTTGAGGAAGAAACAGAAAGACGCTTTTTACATTTTGGAGGGAGAGGAATAAGGAGATAAAACCTTGACTCTACTCCTCCAAGGGTGAAGACACCAGCGTGCTCCAATTTCTACCATTTAATTTAAGCATGACCTCTGGGGGGGGCTTTTTCATTGATACAAGTTCTCTATTCATGAAATGAGTGTTGGCCTTAGGACAGCACTGGGCCGCTAAGACACTCACGCTTGTGACAGGCAGAATTAGCTGTCACTGCCACCAGGCAGTTAGAGGAATATTTAACAGAAAAATTGGCTGGCACAATATTACGCTTAACGCCAAGTCACGAAAAGTCTCCAAAAGTAAAACTTTCAACTTCTTTTTGTGGCCAAAAAGACAAGTTTTCCTCATTCATAACCTGGCTAGTGGCCAGATGCACAAGAGTTCACTCTCTAAGGGAACATGGTAAATATCGCTAACTGAAAGAGAATATTAGATTTCACCTTGATATGAGGATGATTTTAATGCCGGACAAGAGGAAAAACGAAAGCTGAGACCCCCTCTGCACTTCTCAGACAACTTCTTTTATTTCCTATTTGAGGAGGCTCTGGGAGTTTCCTATGTTCCTATGCTTTGGGAGGCGTAGAAACACCCGTATGTGCACACTCAAACATTCATGCACACAAATGCAGTAACAGGGAGGAGCGTAGAGAGAAGAGAGAGCTCAGGGAATGGGGTCCTATTCAGGGAGGATGAGATATGGAGTATTAACGTGAGCTGGCTTCTCTGTCACTGTGTGTGTGTGTGTGTGTGTGTGTGTGTGTGTGTGTGTGTGTGTGTCAGTTCACATTCCTGCCCAAAGCTGGCTATTCTGGGTCTGTCCAGCCACCACAAACCACACACATCAGCACATGCAGCACAGCCTGCACACACAGCACCACAGCGTGTCCCAACTGAATTAAATGTAGGCGCAGAAAAGTGCTTTCACTAATCGCAGGGGAGGGGGGGGGGGGGGGGGGGGGGGGGGGGGGAGAAAGTCTGTTAATGGCCCGAAATCTTACCCACTCATGTTCAGAGTAACAATCAATCATAATACAATGCAAAATCACAACTTGAGATCACATTAATGGGAGCAAATTGGTTGCTTTTATCATTACAGGGTGATTACATGATTTATCATCATCTGAAATAGTTTAAAGCAGATTTTCAGAGTAGCATATATTCCTCATTACATCTTTAACATCAACTTTATGACTGCTAAAAAAAGGGTGATGGCGGTAAGCCTTCAAGAGGGGGATATGCTGGCATCATTGACCACTAAAGCCACGCATTTCTGCCTGCCCTGCCTCAAATGGCCCAGAGTAAAGAACAGAATGCCAGCCATGCAAACGCGAGTGCGTTATTAAAAAACATTAAAAGCTCATTACCATGCTTTTGTTCAGCCACTGTGCTCCTAAGATTTGTGTGTCTTCAACTGAAATATGTCTGGAATGCACTGTTGTTAAATAATACTTCTTGGCTTTATCAGAGGAAGCTGCTTTACAAAGACTGCTTTCTGTGCTTTTGTCACCTAGAAGAAATCAAAATGGAGACTTATGGGGGAAACAAAGAAGATGAAAGAATAAGAGAGGGTGCAGATTAAATTAATTGAGCTGAGCATGGTGGTGAATTTGCCCATAAGAAAAATAAATATCCATCATGGCACTGTAATTATCTCTGGAGAAAAGCAATCGTTGAGTATCGTAAAAAGAAAAGCAATATACAGATGTTAAAAGATAGTTATGGTTTATAACAGCTATTTATTTTTATCATTTTCATTGGGTATGATAACATTGTACTCAACAAATTATATGAATGGGAAAGATTTGGGAACAAGTGAGATGACTACAACGTCAGAAAACAAGGACAATCAGATTATCAGCCAAAAATGCATCCAGATTGTCTTCCCTCATTGAAAGTACTACTATGATAAGTACAGCAGATCCACGTTAAACCAAGAATTTAGTCTGTAAACTGCAAGCCCCAAAAACAGAGTAGCATGTTGTTGCAGTAGAGGAAGCTGCAGTTTCAGGACCACGTTTCTAGTAACCTAGTTTTTGGGTAGAAGATAGAATGCTGTTATGCTAACTCTAACCTTACTTTTAACCTAACCCTAACCTGTAAAAATGCGGTCCCAGGACTGTGGTCTGGAAAATGCAGCTTCCTCTATTGCAGAATATAGCATGGCACAAAACAGTGGTGGGCTTTAAAGCAATGTCTGTGTAGTGGCTACACCTGTTATTCCAGGTGCAAGCAGGCTGAAAAAGGCATTTTCCCATACAAAACAATCAGCTGTACGGAATTATGAGCATCACAGACGTCCCTAAATAACTTGGTAAACCTAGAAACAGTCAGTTATATCGGATCAGTTAAATATTTTGTGCCATCGAGTATCAAGAGAAGAATGCAAAAGCCAACAGGAAGTGAGTTGGCTCAGTGACACTGCTATAAAAATGGGAAATACTACCTAGAAGTTGTTGGCGTTTCTATGCGGTGAGCAACTTTGAATGAAGAGGTGCCATTTTGGAAAGTAGTATTGCAGTTTGATTGCACCGGCTTCTTCTTGCTTTCTGTGTTGTACTTCTTTTTGAAAGTATTGCCACCCTACCAGATCTCAGCAATGACTTGGTGAGTACAGTCTTTTTATTACCAAAAGGTATGGTAGCAAAATCTACAAAAGCAAGACCCTAGTTGCAACCAACTAAAATAATCTTTCAAGCTAAATAAGTGATTAGGATGCAGATATTTGTAGAAAGGTAGAACAAATGGCACAGTCTGTAGCAGTCATTTGTTGCTTCAGGGAAGCTGAAGAAAAAAAAACTCCTAAGATGTTATGTTCCCTGTGTCCGCCCTCTCCTCTGTCCCCTGTAATTGGTGCAATCCTCAGAGATGAACCATTGTGCCCAGGCCTTTCGTCAGTCCTCACACTAAGGGGCTATTGTCACTTCGAGGTGGGTTCAGGACAGATACCAAGGGAGAGAGTGGGCAGGAAGGGAGATAGACAGAGACAGTGGAGATGACAGAAAAAGGAAAATAAGGGACAAACAAAGAGAAAACAGTGTCCAACTTAGGAGTCAGCCAGAACAAGGGAGACAGTGTGGGCAGAGTGAAGTAGTCAGTGAGACTGAGGAGAGAGTGAGGAGCTGAATTCCAAAACAGCTCTGTTTGCAGACATGATAATGAATAAATTTTGCATAAAGAGGGTCCAGAGAACACACTCGCTGCTGACAGCTGTCTAGCTCTATGAAATGACTGGCTGTGTCTCATTATGAGGGGACGGTGGGTTGAGAGTGAGAGCTGGACAAATCCTACTGGGGAAATCTAATCTGTCTTATGAATAGCTGATATTGCCTTTTGATGTGCTGCTGACACAATATTTTTATTCAGACTGATGTCCTCTGATGTAAGCTGCTGAAAGATTTACACATAAAATTGGTCTGTGTGCAACATCCCGGCCAGTCTATATCCACGATGTTCCACTTCAAGGATTGCTCAGGTGCTGCTGGAAATTATGCCGGATGGATGTCTTTTCAGTCAACGTCCGTTTCTTTCCACTTCCTTTGTGTTGGAATTTTAAACTCGATTAATTGAGGACTAGGGTTAACTGCTTCTCAGATCTCTGCAGGGTAAATCCAGACAGCTAGCTAGAAAATCTGAGTTTTTTGTTGCAAGACCAAGTTCCAACAAATTTCCATTATTTCTATTTCTATTTGGTGGAGGCACGGTGTCTCTGTGCGGAGCTTAGCGCCGCCAAAGACCATTGGGATTGGTTTAAAGAAATGCTAATAAACCAGAATGTTTTTCTCCCATCCCCAAATGCTGTGTGGACTAGCCAGACCCTCCACCGCAGCGCTGTGAAGCAAGGTCTGGCAAAGCAGGATTACGTCTCAGCAAGTGTATAGTTCTGAGTCACTACATACAGTATATCATCACAACAGCATAAACAGATGGGTCGGAGTTGTAGTGATATCACTGAATGTGCTGGTATTTGTATTTCCAATCCCACTGATGCGTTTCACTCTATGCATGTAAATGGCCGAGTTAGTGGGTCCTAGTAATTGAATTTGCAATGCTTTCAGAGTTATGGAGGACAGTCTCTGTAAGCTACTGATTAGCAGGGCTAATTGTCTGTCTGACAAAGTGT
Source organism: Etheostoma spectabile (assembly GCF_008692095.1). NCBI lineage: Eukaryota > Metazoa > Chordata > Actinopteri > Perciformes > Percidae > Etheostoma > Etheostoma spectabile. The sequence goes on along the minus strand of NC_045754.1, from coordinate 14,559,871 downwards.
AATTGCAAGAGGCATGCCCATGAAATACAACATGTGTGACTGAAGAGCGCCTTTTGTTTTCATTGGAGTACCCTTTCCTTCTTAACGACAAAACAATACGAGGGGAAGTGAAGAAAAATGGAGGCACAATATACATCTCAACACCATACAGTGACTGTTGCCAACGGGAGCTGTTATGGATAGTGCTTTCGTGAGAGAGAGGCTGGAGTGAATATCCACTCTTGAATATCCACTCTTTTTCTCCTCCTCTGGCGCTATATCGAATGGTGAATAATGCCACTGATCCTCCTCATCCCAGTGCTTATCGACTAATGCTGTGCCACAGTGTTTCTGTTCAAACGCGGCCCCAATGTCTGCATCCTGTTTTGATTTAGGATGTTAACAGCATGCTAAGATTTGATTCTTACAGGTTTTTTTTCCCTTTCAATTTCTTCTTTTATCAGCACCTTTGCTTAGGATATTGTGAATTCAACAAGCCCTTATTGTGCCTGCAAATCAGACACTTTGAGTTTAAAGGACCAGCATGAATGAGTGCCGCCTGTTATCGGACCAGGTGTGCAAGGGTAAAGATACAGCTAAAAACGGGTTGGCGGGGTGGGGGGGATCACTTCTTTAGGGTATTTAAGTATGTCAAAGGACATTAATTTGGGAAGCCCACGGGCAGACAAAAACACAAGGCTGAGTGGTACATCCAGCCGGTTTGGCCATTCATCTGCCCTGGCAGCACAATGGGAAATTGAACACAATGCAAATGCAGAAGGGCCAATTCATCAGTGTTTGTCCCCTCTGCATTGGGCCATGGACAGTGGATAATGACGATCCGAGCGTTGATTCGCTTCCCCAAAGTTGGCAGCAGATAAGATCAGGGAGTTGAATGATGGTCAGAGGGGAAAGTAGTACAATACTGAACAGATGGGAGATATAAAGTGGAATTCACCTGTAAATAGAGGGATGATATTGCGCTTTGTGGCTGCTGTTTTTATAGCCAATTATTTTTGCTGTGGTTGCTCGAAACGTTACTCGTGCATGCTGCAGAGTTAAGTCCTTGTCTTCCTATTTCACTTCAGTTGCACAAGTTTGAAAGTGGAGCAAGGAGAAAAGTATTCACCTTTTGTTCTTGACAGTGTTTTCCAGATCAGTGAGGATGAGGGTAGAGGTTGAGAGGGAGAAGAAGGCCTTTTCAGGCTGTCAAGACACATTGCGGAAAAAAACATTAACTCCAATCAAGGCCATAGAGAGGGCTGACTCATGTTTCAAATCCTGACTCCTCCCACTTCAGCCCCTGATTGCCATTCAGTCCGAGAACAGGCTAGCAAGCTCAGGTAATGTGGAAGATTTTCTCTTAATGATTGTGAAAGTGTCTGTCGTGAACAAACAGTTCATCAGCCAAACCTGTACATCTTTTATAAGTGACCGAAGCCTTTCTATTCCCAGGACTCACTGAAGAGCAAATACGGGAAGGGGCCTCGAAATGGGCAATGAAAGCAGAAGTTCTCAGATGGCTTGACATCAGCTCTTTTAACAAAGGTCCCCTCTCTTTCCAACTTCTGATGTTCTTGGCTTTTTTCTATTTGTTATTACTTCCAAGCGAGGAGGGCATTTACTGAGGAGATTATGGCTGCTGGGCTCAGGTTTTATCGATCTCAAGAGTCTCAACTCGATATGTGCAATAGAGCGGGTTAGACCAGCAGGGTTTAGCTACCACCCTAAGTGTCACTATTCTTTAAACCCTCCAACATACAATGGTAAGACTACCAACTACTTATAGTTTATTTTTTGCCTTGCACAAAGCTTGAAAACAACTCATCATACAGCAAACAAGGACAGGAAAAGAGGGTGGGATTTATTTTGCCTTCATGAAGCAAAAGCCATGGCTGTTGTTTTCATAAATGTTTCATGCATGCACAAACAAGATGAGATCAGCCTGTCATCGATCATATGGTAATTATATCCAGCTCTTTAGCGTATTATAGGCTGTTTGTATTACACCTGCTCTAAGCCTTTTGCTCTGTCAACCCATACACAGCCTCCCTCTTAGTGCTGCCAGCCATGCAAGAACAAATCACTGCCACTGGGCATTATCTGATATGGCTGATACATGGGGATGGGGTGAACTCACAAAGACAAGCGTAGGTGTAGCTTTTAGCTTATATTCCTTTTGCAGGAAAGAAAAGAAAAGGGGAAAAAAAGAACCTCCTGCAACTATTTTGAACAGAAGTGCAACTGAAATAAAACCCACTGAGCTACTAACGACTGTTAGTGCTCAAACTTCCTTTGCTCGTTCTGACACTCTCAGCAGCGTATTTCCTTGTACATCTATTTGAACAATTGGCAATGCATGTGAAGTGAGTGGAGCAATGATGCCAAAAAAGGATCAAGTTTTTCATATCCAACAACAATAAGAGTGACAAATACTCTGAAATATGTATACCGAGCCACAGAGGCAACCAAATCTCTGTGCAATTAATCTCCTGTTTTACTCCCAGGGTGAACATGAAGGAAGGAGAGAAAAAGAAGATGAATGAAGGTGAATAGAAGAATAGCACCTCAGCAGTTGAACTTAGACTTCCCCTTGACTCTACAGCCCTGGTCCAATCAAATGCAAAGCAGGCACTAGTGCACAGGTCATCTTGGACTGGCGCCAGGCCTTACCAAGTTCCATTTTCTTTAGAGAAGATGTCTTGGAGATGGGGGGTTGATTGGGTCGCTGGAATCTCCTGGCCAATTCTGCAGTGCCAGGGGAGCACAGGATGAAATAAAGAAGGATGGATGATTGGGTGCGTGAATGACACAGAGCATGTTTAAAAAGCATCTGTGTCCCAGTGAGCGGCAACAAAAGACCAGCTCTGCATGAAACCTCGTCTCTCTCTGTGGGGGGTTTCTTTCCTCTGTCAGTGTGCTGTCTCACTGCGCTCTCATTCCTTTGTGTGTGCTGCCCTCCACTCCTTCCCATCCAACAAATGCAGTCTTGCCTCTCATTTTGTCCGACCGTTTTTCTCATTTTCCCTTTCCAGGCGGATTTAAATCAACAGCGCTCCCTCCAGTCTCCCTTTTGTTCCATCAAGCCATTCTCGCTCTCCTGTTTCTCTTTCTCTCCTCATCTTCTCCTCTGGTTTTCCAGGGTGTAAGTGGCAAACATCCAGAGTTGTCAAATCATCAAAGAAGCCTCGCTGCTACCTCCTAGAAATAAACCACTTCAATGTGTCAATGTTTGTATGGCAACTCAATGGGTCACAAAACACTTAGCTCCACGGGGGGACTCATACAAGTGTAATAAAAGAATGAAAAATGAGAGGATGCAAGAAATATTAGAATTATTACATGTGGGAGAAGGGAAATTAAAGTCTAATTGCTACCTTGAACATTCTTCTATGCATGTTTTGTGCAAATGTACAACACATCACCATCGGCAGAACTCTAGCCCTGAAGTTAGCATTCTTTAATTTCTGTTTAATATTTCAGATCATATGATTCAGGAACAGGAAGGTTGAACCAAAATGGAAGAATCATTTTAAAAGAAATTGGACTCCATGTTTATACCCTACAAAATGTGGAAAAGTGCAGCAGCAGAGTAGTATGTCATACACAGTTTCAAATTGGATTTAAACAGGCAGGTTATTTATGCTGTCTACAATTTATCACATCACTCTTTCCTTGCCTCTGCGTGTAGACTCACAGCGCTTTTGACCAAACCCACTTGTCACTCCACCTGATGGGAAGTTGTTGTGACATGTGAAATGCTAAACCATTTTACTGTAACAGCTTTAAGTTGTGGGAGCTGGCAGCACGCTACGACTATAGCATGGCGTTAGTTGGAGGAGGCAAGCGGCGCTCTGAATGCGTGTGCCAGCATGACTGCAAGAGCAGACATATTCACTCAGAAAAGCGGATGAGTCAGAAAGACAGAGCAAGACAGAATTAGCACTCACCTGGATCAGTGTAAGGTCTTCCAGATTGAGTCTGAAGAGGTGATTTCTGTAATTAAAAAAAGAGAAAAAGTTTGTGAGCTAATGGAGCCATTGTCTTCAAAAAATGTGGCCAAAGCAATTTTTATTTGTGTTCTCTCTTTAGTTCTTTCATCTTCACCCCCTCTACTCATAGTGCCACCAGTACATACAGACTTAAACTTCTTAAATATCAAGTTAGAGGTAAAAAAAGATCCAGAGGATGACTACACACTTACTACAAAAGAGTTGTTTTCCACCTATTTAGCATTGCACTTCTATAACATTGTCAAAGTCATGATGGGCAGTTTCAAAAAAGATCAAAATTGATACAGCAGAAGCAGAGATATTGTCTTTTTTTATTCCACACATTCTTCTTCCTTGTCAAAAACCTGGCGCCTCCATTTCCCACAATACAACTAGACAACTTTCACATAAGTAACCTACTCCGTAAGACCTATAAACCAACTTTGATGTGTAAAATCAAAGGAGTTTCCGTTTCAAACGATTGAATCTAAAGAATCTAAACTTTTCCCCACTCAGAAGTTAAAATCATTTTTTTCCCTGGTGGCGGAAGGAGTTGTAAGAGTTTAATCAGGCTACTCATAGGTGGTGGATGGCTGGACTTCAACCGCTGCAGTAAATAATGGACCACTAGGTTTTGTCAACCTTTAATTAGGAAGCAAAAAAGACTGGAAAGTTTTATAATATGCCACTATCTCTGGAGTTGTGTGTGTATGAGAAACAGGGAAAGAAAAAGAAAGAGATTGAAAGAAAATCAAAGCCTTGTGGTGAGACCTCACTCCAATAAGTGCCTATCCTGCTTTGCTTAAAGCCTTTCAAATTTGCACAGCACCAACACAACTGTTTAATTGGCATGTTCAACTTTTAAAGAAACATTGGGTTATTTTTTTACAAATGCTTCAAGAGGAATATTCTATTCTTAGAATAATAATCTAGATCAAATGAAACCTGCCAATTAGGACTAAAGGCATCATTTATTGTGTTTTTTTCCCCTCTTTGAGACTTCTGTATTATCCATATTTTGTCATTTTAGTTCCAGAAAATTGTCTTAAACATTTGGTGAGTTTAGTTCAATTTCACAACAAAAGCTCCTTATAAAGAGAGACCCGTGTTGCTTAGAAACTCTTTTGCAGGCGGAGACCCTGCAATAGTTTCAACAATAACCCCTTATGGGTTTTTATATTTCATATCAGCAATCATTTTTAAAGAGCAAGCATTGTTTTTCCATAAAGTAGCTTATTTTGGAACTCAAATCTTCAAGCATGTTTATTGTTCACACACATTCTTGCACACACATACACATACAAACACTTTCACTGAGATCTATCAATCTCCTGGAGAGTGGCTATCAGCCAGGTCTCAGTGTGGCCATGGCCCCATTTTACTGTATTGATATTTGCATCGATCCCGCTTTCCTTCCATTATCACTCATTCTTTGAAGCCAGCCTGCAGCCATCCATCCAGCCACACCGCCTTTAACAGTTCAGACACTACACAGTTGTCAAGTTGAAACAGAGAATTGAACTAAGTCTTATATCTGATTTTTTTGGAGTGCTCCAAATACAATAAGTTGATAGAATTGTCTGAGTTGTAGCTAAAAATAAATGATTTCCAGGAATAAAAAAACATTGTGTGGCTTTTATATATTATATAATCACAGTTTTGCCAGCAGTTTCAGTGAGAATCCACTGGCCGCTTTGACCTTTGCTCCTTATTCATCCACACCGACACACTCTCCCTGATTAGCCTTTTCCATCCAAGTTCTTGGGGTGCATTAGTAATAATCCCTGGGCTCACTTTGTTTTGCTGCTCATCTTCCTGCTGGCTCCTTTCTTATCTCTTGTTCATGTTGTGGGGAGTGTTTCTGTCTATTGACAAGTAAGCCATTAAGAGAAGTGCAGAGCGCACTTCATCTGGAATCAGCCAGACTGACACAGTGTGAATATAAGCATCAGATCCACCGCCCCACCCCGTCATTTTTCTTTGCCTTTTGAAGACATCTATAGAGAAAGTGATCATTACTCATGCAATGCAACAACAAATGCTTAAAAGAAGGGGAATGAAAGACATTACAATAACAGGACAGACAACAACAGAAAGAGACAGGAGGGAAGACAGAGAGAAAAGTCAAAAAAAAGAAAGAAAGAAAAAAACTCAGATATGGGTTTACCTGGCACCGACGATCAGTTCGTTCTGGCCAGGGTCGAAGGTCAGCTGTGAGTAATCCACCGTGCCTTCTGCCTTGAACCTGAAGATCCACGGCTCCATCGCTGCCAACGACACCACACAACACAAAAAATGTGAGGCAATCAGAGAGGAGACTTTACGACTGCAGATGACAGCTGTGCTGATGAATAAGCTGCGTTCAAAGGGCTGCTGTAACTTTTCTTCAGACACTCAAAGAGGCAGGTCCATAAAGGCCAAATTTATAATAGCAGCAAGTCTTTCCACTTCAGCCTTTGTTCAGATTTTTACCCTTCCGTCTACCTGAGTAGCATCTGTGATGTAAATATTAGAGCAATCACACTTGTGTTTGGATTACAATGAGTTTACACGGACAAAAAAATGCATGAAGTTTTTGGCTGTAGCAGTAATGCTTCATTATTGGCAGGTGTAAACAGTTTCTGACACACATCTGTAAAGCCTGCAATAACGGACAGAAGAGGTGGGGCTCATAAAAAAATAATGGACTGCAAAGGGTGTCTGTGTACCTGCTAAATACAGTAAGTCAATGATATTTTAAACTTATAACACAGTTAAACAAAATTTTTATTTCACATCAGGTAAGTTGCAATGCATACAATGCATTGGTATAGATTAAACTACCCGGTAGTATATAGAGTTGCCACAATTAGCCCCAAGTCAACAGGCAAGTTTCAAATGCTGCTAACACATGAATACATCATTAACATTCTAATAATCTAATTTATAACAATATCACACTCACAGTGGTCTTTTTGTTTTAAAAATAATGAGTAATTTTACTTTTAATAAGTACATTTAGCAGATGTTACTTATGTTCTGGTATATAAAAGGTCCAATGTGTAGGAATTTCTCCCATCTACCATTGAGATTATATTTTGCAATCAACTCTCTCGCGCCACACAGTTCAAAGTAGGTATTACAGCTATGGTAGCCTTTACGCTTCAAAAAGCCGGTCTTTTGCTCTTTTCAATACCCTTTTTCTTTTTCTGGGCAAAGAAGAAGACTACTGTTACTGAAATTTGGATTTTGAATATGTGTGGTCCAAGAAAACAGCAAAAGGTGGAGCAGTATGTCCTGTTTGTCCCTTACCGGCTAACGTATTTCAAGATGGCGCATGAATATGTAGCGCCTACCCCAGTTTGTGTGAATTGAAATGTAAAATTTCACGCCAATAGAAGTACTTGGAATTGATGGTGGTGGTAAATGTTCAGGAAAAAGTTTGTGAATGGGCAACACCAATTTTGATAATGAACAACTAATCATGTTACACACTGGACCTTTAAGCTAGATTCTGAATGCAGGACTTTTATTTGTTGAGTAATTTCCACTGTGATTTTGGTGCTTTTACTTCTGAATATGTCTTCGAACAGTGAGGACCAATATAAAAAGGTCCCTAATGTGTACAGACAGTCCTCTTGACAATTTTGGGCTATTTAAACCTGACCTGACTTGACTCATACATTTAATTTCCTTGTGCATAGAGCAGAGCTATAGACCATTATATTTTAGTTTGGCATATTTTGTAATTACTACTACTCAACAAAACTATCAGACAAGTTGTCCCCTGCCATGATGCGAATATGGCCCCTTCTACTGAAGGAAATGAAGAGGAGATGAAATAAATAAAAATGCTTTGAGCTATCCCTTCTTGATAAGGTTGCACATTCAAAAAATCATTTTCCACGGATCAAAGTACTCTTACATTAGTGCTTGTCAGTCTCCCCAAAATAAAAGTGGGACCGGAGACCTCCATTCATGAGTGAACGTGTACAAAATAGTGAAATGTAGCTTCTTGTGACTCAGTGGGCAGTCCTTTGATTTCTGTAAACCATCACTACGTTGATTTACCGCTTTCATGTAAATATATACTGTGGATGAACGATGAAGACCGATGAGTCTGACTTTTTATGGAAATTGACCTTGGTATGGTGAATACAAACACACATGAAGAGAGAGAGAGATAGAGAGAGAGAGAGGGAGAAAGAGGGAAAGAGAGAGAGAGCGAGAGAGATATCCCAAACAGACACTGACATCTTATCCACAACATGCCTGTTCTCATGGCGCCTAACCCATTAACCCCTGACCAATCGAATCCCAGGCCCCCGTGTAGTTGCCGAGCGATGAGGATGGCCTGTCTACCGTCTGCTACAGGATAGGTTTAGTCGAGGGTGGTCAATCAGTCACGGTGACGTGTTTTCAACACCAATCGTCACATGCCCGATCTGCAGTCATAATAACTTATTCTATACTGTCGGATTACACTTGCAAAAATCATCACCATATTTGGAACATTTTCTCTTGAAATTATTATTTTTGAATAAGGTGCCAGAACTTCTGCAGAGCTTTTAGCATTGGTTGCTACAGTGATTTAGAACCATCCATCACTACATTTGTGAGCTATTTCCAGACTAAAAATTTCAAAGGGACTTTTTTTATTTACCAGGGAGCTTTCCATCAGGACCGGAACGGAGGGAGAGGACAGCTTGAATATCCTCTCTGCAACACATTATCTGCTTCTTCAGGCACACCTGTCACACAGCGTTTCAAATGAAAGTATGCTCTCCCTTGACTGCATCAAAAGCAGCTACGTTAGGGTTTCGTTGACAAACGTGGGAATTCTTGGTGTTTTTAAACGAATACAAACAGAGCAAGTAACCTGGGAGCTTCCAAAGAACATCTGCCTCCGCCAGTTCACGTAGTGGGACCAAACTCCAAGTCTCCTAACAAAACAACATCATCTGCCTCGAGACAGCGCCGCTGTATGCAAAGACATGTTCCCTTGTTCTCTTTCAAGTCTCCAGTATTGCGTGCAATTACTAGAGGAAAAAGCATCCAGCGTCTGACTCCAGGTTACACAGCCCTAATACATTTTCATTAGCAGCAGTGAAATAAATATCTGGGAGATCACGAACAACTTCACCCCAAAGATTTCATTTTGGTTAATGGCTTCTGCTCCGCTTATTCTGTAGGGAGACACAAAGTTTTGGATGTGCCAATCCTTTAGCTCCACTGGGCTTGTTTTTCACACCATCGAGAGGATCCCTGGCATACAAATGTAGTAGTGACTCCCCCCCGGGGAAGACACCGCTTGACGAACCCTGCTTCTCCCCATAAATCTCCCTGACTCACCAGGGGAGGCTCGCTAACGGGGTGATGGAGTGTGCGAGAGTGTATGTGTGTGTGTGTGTGTGTGTGTGTGTGTGTGTGAGACAGAAACAGAGAAGAGAGGATATTTGTTGGAGAGTGGAAAAAGGGGGCAAGAGGTTCTAATTGAACATAACAGCCCTCAAAGGATTCATGATCTTTTGTGACTGGGCCAAGGACCATTCAAACATTCATAACCAGTGTGGATGGGCCATCCCAAGGCTGCTAAATATACGGAGCTTCACAAAGTCAAACTCGTGGGGGTTTAGCAGATCAAAGTTTGGGTTTACTACAGGGATACAAGACAGTGGCACACTTGGAAAAGAAATCTAAAGCAGCACTGCAGGATACTGGGTTAGCTTCACGGAGACTTATCACACGGATTTGAACTCTGATCTGACTTGAGATATTTATTTGTTTTTGGATGGGTTGTAATAGCTTATTTTAGGGGCAAGCAGGGAGGTTGTGATCCCATAAAATCCAATCGTATTGTTAATCCAGTAGAAAAGGATATAGCTGTGCAAACCCCAGCTCATATTTATCCTGAAAAAAACTACCCCTCTCCCAATCTCACTTCCTAGATTTCAGGCTTGCTTGCACGTTACATGGGTTCGTATCAGCTGCACTTTAAATGCACGTAATAATGTAATCACATCACGGCCATGCTTGTACAGCAGCTGCCTGAATCAGGGGATTGGCTGCCAATGAGACGAAGGCGTAATTGCATACACGCGTGCAGACTCATACACAACGACTGGGATGAAAATTCAGAGAGCAGCCAGGGCTCTGAGCCAACATAAAACCAACACACACACACACACACACTAACCATCTTATCCCCTTAACCCTTGTCTCCCTACTCCTTAAAATAGAACAGCCCATCACTCACACCCGTTTGTTATTCCCCGCTCTGACACGGAGCAGTTGACACAAAGACAAAATGACAGGATATATAAATATTTACACCCAGCATCAGAGGCCACGCCAGTCTTCAGTCTGCCAGCATTCAAAGTTAGTGCTTTACAGTACTGCCAGGCCTGCAACAATAGCAACATGTGGAACCAGTTCTGAAACATGAATGGTTTGTCTGTGAGTGGTGGATAGAGTGTGGCAGCAAGCGCTTACATAAATAAGGAGTCAATTCCGTCTAAATGCAGCCCTGTGGTAATGGGCAACCAAAGAATGTCAACTATTTGGTCAAGTTGATGTGAAGAAACAATTTGGCCAAGCGGTCGAGAAAACAAACACCTGCGCAGTTTGAAAAAATCCAAAGCAAGGTCAGTTAGGACCTTTGGTGCTATTATGTTATTTTGAGCAAGAAAAACAAGCACATATTACAGCTCAAAGCCCTGCACCTCAAATTATCGTGGCTGGGCTGCGGCACTGGGGCAGCGAGTGAATCATGCGAAACAAACCACCGTAGAGCCACACATAAGTGTGTAATAAAATATTTAAATGTAATATGTATTTAGGAGTCGTTTGGTTCTAGGGGGTGTGGGTGAAGAGACCACCAAAATCTCAAGAATAACCAAATCTTGTCATGCCACTTAAAAAAAAAGGAAGAGATCAAAATATCTATGTAGACATATGGCGGGGGGGGGGCGGCTGTGGCTCAGTGGTAGAGCGGTTGCCTGCCAATCGGAAGGTTGGTGGTTCGATCCCTGGCCCTGCAGTCGCACATCGAAGTGTCCTTGGGCAAGACACAGAACCCCGAGTTGCCCAAACAAATTAAAAAATATGGACAGGTCCTCCTTCTTTCCATCCAGTGGAATAAAACATGGCTAGAACATATTTGACTTTGGACACAAATAGAGCGGACTTAATGTTTTGGAATTTAAGCTCTGAAGACCTTGGAGGGCTTTCAAATCAAAAGAATCACCCCCAAATCACCAATTAAAAGATCTCTGATACTAGTTGTATCCTGTTGTGTTTATGAATTCTATGGGGCCATTTGTTTTTTTTCCTGCTTTCACTCCCCTCTCTCTAATGATGTGTTACCCGTTCAGGGATGATAAAAGCTGAGCTCAGTCTGTGGCTGTAAAACCAGTCTGCCGGTTCTACTCCCCAGAGACGTGGCCCTTAGCATGGCCTGTGAAAGCATTGTTTACACCAGTTTATAACCTTTAAAAGTCTTCAAGCCTACACACAGGAACACTTGTTAACTACAACACTTTATTAATACAGTATATCTGAGCTACAATAACAAATGCTTGGTCTTAAAACATATCCTTTACCAAGAATGGGGATAATCTTTCAACGCCCCTCCTGTAATAATTCCATAACAGGTATTTACATTGGACCTCTGCAGAAGCTATACTCAGACCTGTTTTCGCCAAAGTGTAGCGAGTTTACATTTTGTGTAAACATTCATGAACGTAGCTGCTGAACTGCAGAGTGTACTTTCTTTCTGAAACCCTACATTTCTAAAACCACCACACAAAGCAGAAAGTGGTCTTTAGACTACAGCATCCTTGCACCACAGTAGCAGTTCTGTCAGCCAAGTGTTGTGCCAAGTCAGAAAACCACCATCCCTGGCGGGGTCAAAGCCATGTGAGGCACGCCCTTCCACAGCCCGGCCACAATCACACCGAGAGAAAGAAATGCTGTCACTGGAACATACTCAGACAAACCTTGACCTTTTCATGCGGGTCACAACCACTCTTTGGGCTCTATATTGTTTAATGTCAATTCCTTTTTTTTCTTTGACCAAGCTGGAGAGCTGAAACCTATGGCTGAAACGTAGAGCTGTTTCAGTGAGCCACACATGTACAATGTGTAGCTGCGGTGGCACAAATTAGTCAAGAGAAGCAGCATATCCCTCTTATTTACTTCACCTGTCACCCCAACCTTGAATATAAAAAGAGGTTTTATAATGCCAGAATATATTAATCTAACTGCAGTTCATTCATCTATTTATTCTAGTAAGTTAACCTCTGAAATGTCAGATAATTGAGAGAAAAGTAATGTCCAAGAGCGCAAGGTGATGTTGTCAAATTGCTTGTTTTGTTCCACCAACAGTCCAAAAACATTTTTTTTAAAAAAAATGTAGTTTCTTTAGTGCAGAGAATTAAATGATGCCATTACACTAAATATGTAGCTTTAGCCAGCAGCTGTTAAGCTTAGCATGGCATAAAAACTAACTCACTCATTAACACATTACATCTAATTTGTTAATCCGCACGAAAACTGTCTTAAAACAAGAATTTGTGGTTTTAATGTGTTAATCAGAGAGGTTTAGAGATCCTGGTAGGCAGATTTTTTTTACCTTTGGACAGAGCTAGACTAGAGGTTCCCACTCTTTAGGCTAAAATAAGCTAACCGACAACTGGTTGTAGCTTTATATAGCCTACAGACATGAGAGCGGTATCAATCTTCTCATCTAACTTTTGGCACGAAATCAAACGTCTGTTTGCCAAAATGTCAACAAGCCATTTCTTTACATCAAATGTACTGTACGTTTACATCTTAGCTATAAGACTCTAATGTATGTCTGTGTATGTCCAACAGAATCAAGTTCACCTCAACACAGTGGGAGTGTGATGTTGTTGTGATCCACAGGGTTAGGATATATTTAATGTGTTTATAGTCTTCCCAGCTTGGCTGAAGAGGAGTCGTGGCAGCCTCACTCTACACATTCTCAACAACCTGAGATAAAACTGCATCACATGGAGCACTATGATACAACACAACAGAGAATGATAATAGGTTTAATGAGAGGTTTCTCTTCCCTCACACACTGCTTGTTTGTGTGTGTGTGTGTGTGTGTATGTGTGCGTATGTGTTGGCATTTTCTGTAATGACTTTCATTTAATGCGAAAAAGCAAGGGCTGTAATTTGGCAATGTCTAAAAAAGCTTTGTATACTGTACAACTCAGAACAATGAGATGGGTTTTAACCGCACAATGACTATCATCGGCCTATAAAAGAACTGAGCATAAATATAACTATGAAGGCAAAGATAAATGGACATCTTCATGAGACCATGGGAATTAGCAGCTGCACTGCAAAGGTGCTGAAGTTGAGAATGAATAAGACTGTGATGTAAGTAAACAAAACGTAATGATGAAACCTGTGTTAAAGGGAAACTTTTGTGCTTCTTGTCCTCACATGACAGGCAAAAAAAACCCTAGACATGCAAAGTCTACAGAGCTTTGGAGCTTTAAAACCAGGGCAACAAAGCTGAAGTCAACAAACGTTTGAGCTTTGAAACTTCGGGTGAACTTTTAGGGTTCAACAACATTAACAAGCCAATGAAATTAACTTGCATGATGCACATGTTTCTGCATCAGGGCAATTTAATTTCATGAACAATAATGACCAATAAATATTCCATCTCTCTACCAGTTTGAATGCATATGTGTGAGACTGGTTTCCCATGTAAACCATAAGCAGAAAGAAAGAATTTTAGTTGACAAGAAGTATTTGTAATTTGTTTAAATTGATTTTCCAAACAAAATCTATTATTTTATCTGTCTCCAATGAAACAATTTTATATCCTGCAGTAGGAACTGTATCATCAGACCTGATTATTCAGACGCTGACCCACAGACAGTGATGCGTCTGCGATCCTCTCACTTTTTTTCTCTTCTTGTGTACAATAAGCTTCGTCTTAGTGAACCATGTCTGATTATACCTGAAACATTGACCCCTTTTTTATTAATGCTCCTATGTTTCAACCAAAGCCTTAGGCCACCGGAGCCTAATGGGCCATTCTGGTACATTAGAGAACACCAACGCGTTGACCACATCTGACCCACTGGCTGGTGTGTTATCCCCCTCATGCAGAAAGCACAAGGCTGGAACATATTACGTTAGATGGGCAGTTAGCCATCATCATTGCAATTGGCGCACAGGAAAGAGTGCCACCTCAGCTACATTGAAGAAAGATGGAGACAGAAAGGCTTGCAGAGGAAGAGTTCTTGAGTCTGTGCTGGGTGGTGTTACTGGATATGATCCGTTTTGCCCGAGACAGAATTTTTCTTTGATTATCTGACTGGGACTCTGCTGGACTGAAAACAGCTCAATGACACTTTGCTGCTTCGCACAGGGTAGACAGAACTGCATTGATCACTATTGATACTTTATTTCGACTAAGTTTCACATCAATTTATTAGAGTTTGGTTGTTCAATAACAATGTGGGACAAAGGCTAAGGACAATGAAATCTGATGTGGAGTATGCTGTTTTATAAAACTGCAGAGCTGTGTAGTAAAGGCATACGAGGAGGGCTGTGTCTGCTTGGTGTCTCAAAGAAAGGAACGAAGAGGAAAGAGGGCATCTGCTGCAGTTAGCTAGATAATTAGGCTATGTCTCCGGCTAACTTTTTAATGTTTTTTAATGTCCATGTACATGATATTGTGTTAAAAGACTGAGGCTAGTGTCATGTTTCAGACAATGGTGGTAAAAATAATTACTACTGTAGCTAGTTAACCGGACATGCCAATGATTGCATCTTGCATCATCCATTCCTTACATATTTACAAGGCACAACCATAAAAACTCTTTAAATGCAAAACCTAATTTGTACAAGGATAAATCCAAAGCTTGACATGCCTGCAGTTACCGAGTTACCGTTGCTACAGTAGCTGTTATTGGGCAATCACTTTTCAATGTACAGGTTTAGCAAAATACCCCCCTTTAGAGTTGGACAAGTATGTCAGCTAAATGTGTACAATGTAACCAACAGTTTAGATTAATTGTTTTTGGGTACTAGCAGATTTTAACCCAATTATTTTGTCAAGCATCAAATGCGAGTCCTTTCTTGAGAGTGATACTTACTCCAGATAATTTTTATTACTTTCTACATAAACCAATAACACTTAACGTCCATTGGAAATAACATGCAATCCCAACATTTCAGTCCATATCTTGTTGCAGCTGTTGCCAGGGGGGTATTCCACTTACAAACAGCTAATTGCTAATTAGATACCCAATAAAAATGTCAAGTTACCTCTCTGAGAGGGAGCAAATGAATTAACATACAGCATACAGAAAAGTTCACATAATTATAGAGGAAAATAACTAAAAGAGTCAAATCCATGATGTCACTTTGATGTTTTTACATGTTTACCTGAGTGTGGGATGAGAGGGTGCTCTGTCTTGTGACAAGGCGATTCAGGCAGCAGCACCGGCCCTCTCCTACTGGCCACGCCTCCGGGCCGCAGGACCAGCATGCACTGCAGCAGCAGCAGTGCATGCTGGGTAACAGAGCTTCCCATGGGGGCCTGGGCTTAGGTCACTTCTCCTCAGGCCTCAGGGACCAAGAGCATTGGAGAGACACACCTGAATAGACACAAAGAGACAGTTTTGGGATTAAACAAAGACTAATTTCACTTTAGTTCTAATCAAAGTGCTGAAAAGCTTGATACAGCATGGCATCTCGCTACAATCCCCAAGAGGTTCACTCTGGGAGATAAGCAGTAAAAATAAATCCTTTGCGAAAAGGGAAAAAGGGAGAGAGGTGCAAAGATGAGAGAGTGCGACAGATCGGGGGTGAAGTGTTTTGTGTGCTCCAGGAGACCTCTCACCTCTTAGGTTTGTATATCTGTGCATTAATCAGACAAGGCTTTTTATTGTCAAACACCTAATGTGTCTTTGTGTGTTCTTTTTCCAACTTTGTTCGGTGTATCACTACGGGAATCACCTTGCGGGGACCAACTACGCAAGCTCCAAAGACACCATGCCAGTCTGTGACAGACTGTCACCCTCATATAATCACAGACGACCAAGTCCTCACAAATTATTCTGGCTTTCTTCCCGTGAAGAAACTATACTAGGCAAGGCAAGGCAAGGCAGCTTTATTTGTATAGCACATTTCAGCAACAGGCATTCAAGTGCTTACCACAAATCAGTTAAACAGATAAAACACAAGTAAAAACAGTTAAAAATCATAAGCATTAAAAACCGGTAAAACACATGAATAGACAGTTAAAAACAAAGAGAAACATAAAACCAAGAATAAAATTTACAGTGCAGCATAAGAAATTTAAAGAAATGATAGTCATTTAAAGAAAGCAGCATCAAATAGAAAGGTCTTCAGCCTGATTTAAAAGAACTGAGAGTAGCAGCGGATCTACAGGTTTCTGGGAGTTTATTCCAGATAGAGGAGCATAGAAACTGAAAGCTGCTTCACCCTGTTTAGTTCTGACTCTGGGGACAGAAAGCAGACTGTCCCAGATGACCTGAGAGGTCTGGTGGTTCATAGTGTGAGTAGCAGATCAGCAATATATTTTGGACCTAAACCGTTAAGTGATTTATAACTAGCAAGAGTAAGTATTCAGCGCATCCTGGGCGGCTTGGTTAGTTCTGCCTAACAGTTCACAGGCGGACCGTTAAAGACTACGGCACCGAGCGCAGTTCCCGACCCAGTCTGGATTTTCTGAGTAAGTACTTTGCAAGAAGTTTTTACCTAGTGAGTTTGAAAGCAGTGTCTGTGTCAAGGCGAACTGCTCTTCTGTCGGCTAGTCGGTATTTGTTTATCGGTTGCTCAGCTGTGTAACTCTTTTACCCTCTGACAGACGCGTTACGGTGATCCTCCCTGGGTTTGGTTAGCATTTGTTTGCTATGAAACCACCCAGATTCAACAGTGTGTTAGTTTCAATGACAAAACAGGATGTAGCACAATGTCCTTTTTAAACAAATGAGCAATCAGAGCTGTGCAGATCGAGGAAACGGATCAAGGGTTTTACTCTTGCTATTTCCTCATTCCCAAGGAAGGGAGCTACTCACTTTGCCCATTTTAGATACCCATGGGTTAAACAAACACCTACAAAAGTGCTCTGTCGTTAAATCTGCCTGTGGGTTTGGTTTTTGACCATAAATCTTTCAGATGCATATTTCCACATCACCATTTATCCTGCACACACATTTCTCAGGTTTGCGTATTGGGGCAGAGCGTATAAATACCAAGCCGTTCCATTTGGGCTGTCGTTAGCACGGAGGGTGTTCAAGTGTGTGGAGGCAGCACTGTGTCCGTTAAGGAACAGCAGTATCAGAATATTTTCGTACATAGACAACTATCTGGTCTGCTCCCACTCACAGAAGCAGGCATCAGAGATTCCACTACGGTGGTAAATCATCTGAGGGATTTGGGGTTCAACATAAACTGGGCAAACAGCCAAGTAGAACCTGCGCAATGCACGGAATGTTTGGGTCTCAAAATAAACTCTGACTCCTACCGCGTCACGCTATTGGAGGGGAGTACAATAGCGAGTACGAGAGCGTCTCTTGTACAATGGTTCTCCCTTTTCCAGCTTAAGCGTCAGTAGTGTCTGTGGGATTTTCAGCATTGGGTTGCAGCATTATGCCTGTTCCCAAGCAGTCATCTCAACCAGAGGGTGAGAATAACTCTGGCGTGCGTAGCAGCCCTCCACCCATGGAGAGACACGGCGGCCCTTGCATTGGGCGTCCCGCTAGGGGCGGAGTCATCCAGAGTAATCATGACAACGGCTGCGTCCCTGTCAGGATGGGGAGCGACACTGTTAGGGAGAACAGTGACTAGCACATGGAACTTGAGGTTAGCCCAGGTTCACATAAATGTATTTAGACCTTATGGCTGTGTTTCTGGCTCTGAAACATTTTACATTCTCTAAGGTCGTCATGTTTTAGTGAAAACAGACAATGCCACATCAACAGCCCGGGAGGGACTCTCTCACTGCAGTGGCACAAGTTAGCTTGCACAGTGATTTTGTGGAGCAGCATGAGACTGCTGTCTCTTCCAGAAACACACGTGCCAGGTGTTCTAAATAGGGTTGCAGATCTCCTGTCCCGGGGGAATCCTCTGTACGGAGAGTTGACTCTCCACCCACAGGTGGGAGAAGAGATCTGGCAGAGATACATTCAGGCACAGTTGGCCACCCATGGCTTTCTAAAGTCTTCTTTGCAGCTAAAAATAGTTTAGATGTATGTACATTGTTTCTGTTAATGTATTGTACTAAGTTTCCATTTCATTATAATATTCAGATTTAAGTTCCATTAAAAAGGGGTGGAGGTGGGGTCACATTTGAGCATTTAA
>NC_045754.1:14537985-14541532 GCF_008692095.1 Etheostoma spectabile | reverse complement strand
GAAAGTAACGCATTAGTTACTTTCTGAAGTAACCAGTTACTTTCATAATTTGAAACTGAGTACCTAATTTAGTTAATTTTCAGAAATGTAACTAGTAACTAATTACTTTTTAAAAGTAACTTGCCCAACACTGCTCCCCATAAGGGCAAGCCATTGTCCCGCCAGAGGCTGTCCCTCTTGATTGTGGAGGCCATAGTGGAGGCCATATCATTGGCCCATGAATGTAAAAGTTTGCAGGCCCCCCAAGGGCCAGAGAGCTTATTCCGCAAGAGGCATGGACACCTAATGGGCCATTTTTAGGGGTGTGTCAGTGAAGGAAATTTATGCAACACAATCTGGGCTACGCCTTACAGTTTTGTGAGGTTTTACAGGCTGGATGTTTCCCGAGCGTCCTTGGCACAGGCTGTGCTGGAGGCTACGGCGCCAGGGTCAGTGTGACTATCGGTTCAATATGATTTTGGCTTCGGGAGATTAATGCAATCCGGGAGTGGTCTATATTGCCCATAGTGAAAAACCAAACGAAGTTGGAAAAAGAACATTAGGTAAGTTAACATAACCCCAGTACTTTGATAACAGAGTGAGGTGTTTCACCATCATGTCCCTCCTTGCAGAGGCACGGAAAGAGACCTATTTGGAATGATTTGTAAGGAGCTGGTTGACTGTGATTATATGAGGGGGTGTGGCCCTAGCACAGTTTGACCTGTCTGTCACGAACAGGCGTGGTTTCACTGGAGCTTCCATAGTCGGTCACGGCGAGGTGACTCCCATAGTGAATAGTTTTTGTACTCCAATATGTGAAATGGTGCATGTCTTTGTTTCCACTGCAGCAAAGCTTTGTTTGTCATTATTAAGAGTCCATTTGTTTGTGTGAATATGTGACTGATATATCTTTGGAGCAGCTCTGCACAGCACTCCTTGTGGGTCAATTAAATCCTATAGCTGCTGTAAATCTGATATGTTTTTATTCACAAACCAAGTCCTCAAATTGCTGGATTGGTTATGGATGTGATTAGTATATAATGCTCACTGCAGATTTGTACATCCCAGAAAAGTCATTCACCGCAAGAATAACAAAGCAGTTTTCGCAACTCAATTGTTCATGATTTCTTTCTTATGTTAGGGTGAATTGATGAGCAGTCTGGACCATCTACATCATTGCTTTTTAATCATTTATGTGATGCTATTACCAAGAGTGATTCATGTTGTGCGCAACAGAAGAATAGGCCTCCCTGACTGTATACCACATTTTGGGCAGTATGTGTGGCAGAGTGAGTAAAGATACAGAGTATCTCAGCTGTAAAGCGCTAGTAATGGCAAGGCATTGCTTTGCTTACGTTTTTACAACAGAAAATGGATTCTGTAACTAAAACCTGTGGAGCATTCTTATTATTTTATTGCATATAAAATAGGCTTTTCATCTGTTGTCCAGACAGTGGGAAAAAATGGTGCTTTGTAGAGCAAGAACAACACAATCCTCCCTTCATGACAGAGTTGATTTAGTGTGAATGGTGGGTTGGAAATAAGCAAAAAACTATTAATACCATGCTTGTTTTGGGAAGACAGCAAAATATGCAAAAGTATGTTAGAACATCAGGGACTACTCGCTACTCCTGCTTTCAAATGAAAACCCTAACGCTGTGAGTGTGTGTGGTGGTTTTATTTATTTCATTTTCTCCTTGAATGTCACGTTTATTCTACCATCAGTGTGCAGGAATAGGCTCCATGACCTTGGGGCCTACATGGAATTCATTTAAAGTCTAGTATATAAATGCAGCGTGGATATGTGGTTTGTCTTCAACCACAGAGTAATGTAAAACACCTGCCATCCACAGTAGGGAAAGCAAGTGACAGCTAGTGCCAGTTACCTCTCTCTGATCTTTTTCCCTTTTCGTCTTGACGGCTCTCACATAAGCTTCTGTGCTACTTTGCGGCTTTTCTTTAGTCAACCTGTCATTTTACATGCCACTTTTCATTGTCTGCAAGTTTCCTTGACAGTCTTTGGCTTTTTTTTCCCCCTCACAAAAAAGCCATTTTACCTGTTGCAGCTGAAAGCGAGTGAGTCATTACTCCCAGGTAGTCTCTAGCTGGGACATTCCTCTTGTCATTTTTAATTCTGTCTTATAAACTTTTATGTCTGCATTCACTTAGGGAAAATATATGTATAATCTGCTAGGCACAAGGGGGAACTTGGTGTAGGAAATGAGATTAAGGATGTTTTTACAGTTGTGTGCCTGTCATCTGAAAGGGTTGTGGTATTCTACATAATGTGTTCGTCCCTGGCGGACGCACGCACACACGCACACAGACACACACGCAGAGGGTTGGTTGACAGGAGCAGGTGCCGAGGCCACTGAGCTTTGTACTGTTTGTTGACGTCGCTCCCCCTGTATCAGTGCTGCAGTGCACACAACCTTCTGCTTGCTTTACCGATTCAAAGGGTGTTTCAAAACCCTTTCAGTTGTAGTTGAATTTAATATTTAAGGTAGCCTGTGGCAATTTGTTGTTAAAAAAACAAAAGCACCATCAGAGCACATTGTGTTAATCCTTGATGTCAAACAAATGTGTTTAATATATTTCACTCCATAGAAAACTTTTGAATATTTTAATTTGTGCAGTGTTTCTACTGAAATTTGCTAGCTTTTTGTTTTCTTCTTCCTCTTCCCCAATCAATGGGTAGAATAACATGAAAACGGCGACAGTGTTGTATTTTGCGTTGCCCAAGTGTAAGTGTGTTCTCTTGTGTGATACAAAGTGGGGACCAAATCATTAAGAAATTGTTCCATATCCCTATGAATGGTCATAAACTCAACAGGGTACCCCCTAACTTAACAACAGAAAAATTACAATTGTTTTTGTTTTAAAATATAGCAAAATTGATGATGAATCTAAACATTGTCCAATACATTTTGGTGGCATATTTGCATATTTAACAACAGAGTTAAGTGAACCCTTGTTGTACCATTGTTTTTGCCTCCTTTCTACATCTGGATTGAATTAATTTCAAAACGCTTTCCCCTCTCTATTTGCATTGCATTGCAAACCTGTCATTACATGGTGAAACAATGAAGAACTCTGTAAATAATAATGTAAACACTATAAATATATAGAATGCCATACATTTAAAAAATGCATATGCCACTTTAAAGACCTGCAGATAACCTGATTTATGCCCACAAATGCATTTGCATCATGCCTTAACAGCACAGACAGGCAGCCGTGACTTGATTTAAAACCGAAACATTTGAAATGTTGTTTCATTCCCCTCAAGTCTCTGGTGGATCCTATTTTCTATTTAACTCACCACAAGCCACCGACTGATCCTGTGGGAGAAAACTGGAAGAGCTTTCTATGCTGTTCGGTGGTCTAAACTCTAAATCATCTCCAGGGCATTAGTACAAGCCTCCTCCTCCTCCTCCTCCTCTCCCTGCTACCACTCCTACTTCTTTCTCTGTCTCTCTTTCACACCTCTACAAATACACACAAAAAGACACGTACAGTACCAGTGCCTTCACAGTGCACGCACAAACACACACACACACACACACAC
>NC_045754.1:14530724-14537975 GCF_008692095.1 Etheostoma spectabile | reverse complement strand
ACACACACACACACACACACACACACATAAATTACCCTGGGACCCGTTGATGGATAACACACCGGTGCATTCAGGGCACTTAGCAGAGGGAGCCGTAACAACACAAAGAAAATGAAACAAGGTGTAAACGATGTTGTCCTTTGAAACGCATGTACAGAACAGATAATACAGTGCAATGCAGCATTCTACCTGCATATGTGATAAGCTTGGATGTTCTTTTCTTCAAATTTTGAGAAGACAGAGACAAAACATTACACACATCTGTTCATGACAATCATAACTGACAGGTAGAAACAATTGAATCTTACTTTTTCATCACAAAACATACACTGTATATAAAGAGGGATGGCTTGACAGCTCCCCACATGCGAAAGCCAATAAATCTATATTCATCAACATGCTCTTTTTTTTTAATGATCATATAACTGTTATAATTCTTGTCTTTATGGCAAATGTAATATAATGAAATAATGTGTGGGATGTTCGATTTTGGTGTCTAATGTCCTCTTAAAACCTAAAGACTACATTTTAGATGTCAAAGTTTTCTATAAACGTAAAGGAATATTAATGCAGAAAAATGTTTCGAGCTGAATAATGGATTTCCTCAGACAGTCAATCGTTGTTTGCTGCATAGTTTTGGAAAGTTATATAATGGAACATTCAACTGGGTATAGAAACTCTCTCTCTCACACACACACACACACACACACACACACACACACACACACACACACACACACACACACACACACACACACACACACACACACACACACACACACACCACACACACCCCTTTGGATGTTTGCATTGTGGGAGTTGAGGTGTCAGCTAACAATCAATTGAAGTCTTCCGCAGTAACGAGTGGAGAGAGGATCATATAACACCACTATTGATTTTGTCTGAGGGGGGTCTCATGATGGTTGAATACATATAACATAATGAATACACTCCCGCACACGCACACACACCACACACGCACACACACACACACACACACACACACACACACACACACACACACACACAGTAAACGGCTCTCATACAAACACGTCAAATGTGAGTGGTGCAGTGATGATCCATCTGTCCAA
This sequence comes from Etheostoma spectabile, assembly GCF_008692095.1. NCBI lineage: Eukaryota > Metazoa > Chordata > Actinopteri > Perciformes > Percidae > Etheostoma > Etheostoma spectabile. Next base: position 14,536,884 of record NC_045754.1, on the reverse strand, counting down.
ACACGTCAGGGAAGTGTGAGTTTGGGGTCACAACACAGTGCTGATGCCTCTCTCTCTCTCTTGGCCGACACAGCACACACACACACACACACACACACACACACACACACACACACACACACACACACACACACACACACACACACACACACACACACACACACACACACACACACACACACACACACACACACACACGGACAAACACACACACGTAAAATCAACCCAGACTTTGCTTCAGACCAGGGCACACACAGACACTACAGAGCTGCTTCATAAAGCTGTATGTTTATCAGACAGTGCGATTGACTGGGTGTTTGTCTGTTTATCAATCTATCAGACAGGTTATTGCCATTTTCTGTTTGTTGTTCTGAGTCTCTGTCTGCCAATTGGTATCTGTGATTATTATCTGTCTTATGTTTTAGACCAAAGAACACACAGAAATGACAGAGATGTTTGCTCTCTGTCTGTCTGTCTGTCTGTCTGAAAAGGGTAGCTGCATTTATAGTTAAACTAACTAAGCAGTTTTTAACCTTTTATGATTAAGGTAAATTATGACTATGACGTCTAAATTTAACCAACCATCTGGCTGACTGAGTGACCGGCAAATTAAGTAACAGACTGGTGGACTGAATGACAAACGATCTGACAAATTAACAAACTAGCTGACTGATTGACAGAGAGACTGAGGGAGGGGCTTGAACGAGTGAATGACTAGCTGCCTAAAACACAACATGATTGACAGACCAAGTGGCCAACTGACTGAATGACTGTTATCCATCCCCTGCTCTTTTCTGTTTCAACCTGTCACTAACCTTTGACCTATTATTATTATTATTATTATTATTATTATTATTATTATTATAATTATTATCATCTCAATTCATGCTTTCAGTCCACCTCAGTTCAGCAGGTGTTTGACAGGGTCAGCCGAGGATGACCAAGAGAATGATATCGTCATCAAAGGCTCCGCCCCACACAGCGGGGTTCTTCCCGCATCACGACCCCCGGATAATTCCGCAAAAAGAAATGTTTGTGTCTCTCCAAGAGTGAGATTGAAAAGCACACCCGGATCAGATGGCTTGTTTGTTTCAAAACCTTATCTGTGGTGAACAGTATTGCTTTTCCTACGCAAATCAAATGTGCAGTTTGTCTTTCCCATTCATTCTCTCTTTATCTCCCTATCTGTCTCCCTGTCTGTCTCCCTGTCAGAAAGACAGACAGACAGACATCCACCTCTTCCAGTTTTCTCTCCTGCCCAGAATGCATTTCACACTCCAGCTTCCTTACTTTGTACTTACATTTCTCTACATTTTGATCAAATAAGTCATTCCGCGTGTGTGTGAGAAGTTATGTTATATGCAATATGTTTTATATATTATTTTACTGTTCATTCAAGTTTGACTTTGTGTACGTTTGCACATTTATTTTCCTATCGTTAAGCAGTTTAAAGTACATTATTTGAGCTACGTTCCTTGTACAAATATAAAGCTTATATTCTTCCTCTTCTTTTTGGTATTTTTATTTTATTATATATTTTGTCATGTGATTTCTTTTGGAAATATGAATTATTTTTCAGGTCAAACTTAACTTAAAATCTATTTTTGCCGTATATTTGCTGTTTGTTTTTAGTGTGGACTTCTTTGGTCTTGTTTTGTGTTTTTTTTTATTGTATTATTCTTATTGTGAAGAATAGCTCTGAATAAAGGCAACTTCATTCCTATGTATCCTGAATATTGTATATGGAAAGAATGACATGAATTCTACCTTGTACTTTTGTGAACGTTCATAAGCTTTACAGGGCTGTGACACGTTCCAGTCAATAGCTCACCACGGAGCAGAAGTAGCATGTCTCTTAGAAGCTGCAGCCTTGGGAAACACCCACAAAGAGGCTTAAAACTATAGTTTCTAAAAACAGTTTCATCCTCTTTTGAAAATCTTAGAAATATGCACAATAGTAGCATAATCACAGCAGTGTATGTCTCCTTGCACAAAAATTGGGAACATTTTAAATATCAGTTCAACTTTAAAGCCCAGTGGAAATCACTCTGTGCACATGTATGTTTGCATATGCATATTTCTGTAGCATACTGCTCTATTTTTCGCTGCACATAATCTGACTCTGAGTCCAGTGTGTACCACAAACAGCTCTCTACATTGGAATAAACATTATACCGTAACAAATACTAAATCAGTTTTCCCCTGTCGCAATGATGCTCCAAGATTGCAATCTGTTGTCAGGTTTGCGACTGCCGGAGAAGATTTGGAAAAACAGATTTGTGATATGCTGTGTATTTTCTGCTCTCAGCATATGGAAGGAAGTTACACAGCTGATGAAACAAAGGCACTGGGAGGGGGGACAGCAGAGGGCTTATCTGGTATTGGACTTTAACATTGCAAGTATTCAACATAGTTCTAACTTTGTTTAACAAAACTTCTGAAACTCTTTACAGTAGTCTTGGGGTCAATTTAAGACAATGTCAGCCTCCTCTGCTCCTGAGTAATGGTTGCACTGGTATTTTATTTTTTATTTTATGTACATGCTGAAAAACACAATGAATCTTAAAACCACCAAAGTCTGTGTACTGTACTGAGGTGAAAGGCTTTTTTTGGTCTTTGACCAGCCCTGATGACTCGTCTGACCACAACCATAGCTTTGCTCCAGTAAAATCTAGGATGTACATCACTCATCATCATCATCATCATACACACACACACACACACACACACACACACACACACCACACACACCACACACACACACACACACACACACACACACACACACACACACACACTCCACTGTCTTGCACAAAAACACACCCAGCAATTTCATCCGAGTCCCACCCTAACTCTCCAGAGCTTCCCAAATCCTGCTGTTATTTTTACTCAACTGACTTACCCTCCAGTGCTCATGCTTGCTGATGCACTACCATGTGCCTGAATGCGGTCTACGCAAGTGTTTCTACACAACACATCTCCAGACAAGGGAAGGCTTCAACAACATGTAATATGTGGCAAAAAAAATGACATCATGCCTCAAAAAGGAAAGCACCCGTGTGAAAGCTCTCAAACCGCATTATATTACCAGCACGGTGTGGCCCTGTCTTGCTGCCTCCATGATTGCTGGAGGTACTGTAGTCCAATACGACCTGTGACTTTAAACCATTACAGAACTCCTGGCATCAGGGCCCTTTGAATTCAGAGCAGGGCTTTCAAAACTCAAAATTCAGGTCAAGGTAAGCCAGAGTCAGGACTTGTAGCCTACACAGCTGACTTAATAATTACAGAGAATTAATCATTTCTGAGGTTAGTTGGTTTCTGCTCGGCTTTTGACAAGGGTACTTTGAAAAAACATCCACTGAGTAATGTTTAATTTGTATTCATTTCTTTTAGGATGTGTGCCGAGTTCTTGTAGGGAAAGTCTGATATTTTGGGGAATGTGTTCATTGGTTTTCTTGCCAAGAGTTAGATGAGAGGATAGATTCCACTTTCATTGCTGTACGCTAAATATGAAGCTATCATTAGCACCACGCTAACTTAGCTTACCATGAGGACTGGAAACAGGGAGTAACGGCTAGAGTGGCTCTGGCCAAAAAGGTATAAAAAGCAGCCTACAGCACGTCTAAAGCTCATTAATCAACACGTTATCTTGTTTGTCTCATTTGAGCAAAAAACAGAAGGGTAAATGAACACATGGCTGTTTCACAGATTGTTATGTGCCAGACTATTTCTTGGTCGAGATCAGGATCTTCCTCTTGTCTTTGCTGGTTGCCTGGAAACTGTGAAGAGCCAAGAAGTAGTCTGACACATCCTTGTAAAACACTGATTTGTTGTTTTTACACTTCTTTTTTCGTAATAATGTAACAAACGTGATATGTGTTAATTAGCGTTCATTTCCAGTCTTTATGCTAAGCGAAGTTAGTGGGCTGTAGGTTTATAGTTTTGTGTACAAGCGAATAAGTACAAGTATTCATGTACTTTCTGAAAAATTTAACTTTCCTTCAAGGTTTTCTCACAGAAGAAAATCCTGAAGGAGTTCAGAAAATAAACAAGGCCACGTGCAGCATAGACAGAGGAATGAAACTATGTATCAGCTTTGTCAGGATCCATGGACAGCACACTCTGTCTTTCAGTGCCAATTAACATTTTTCCACGAGTCCTCTCACTAACTCTACGGCCAGGCAGCTGCTGCTGCTGAGAGATGTCTGCATAATACTGTGTCAACTTCCCTGTGGCTGACCAAGGCAGCGTTTGACTGTTGAGACAGCGGCTTTGACACACAGCTCAGACCCTAAGGCTACTGTCTGAGCTGCTCTCACTTTTAAGCAAGCGCTGTTCACAGGGAGCAAATTGTCACAACAACCTTGTAGCTCTGGAGTGTCTAGAGAAGGAACCAAGTTTGTCACCCCTGCCTCAAAACTACATCTAACTGAGTGTTGATATTCCACAACAACCTCAGCAAGGTACTACAAAGTTACCTCTCTGATATGAAAAGCTGTTAAGTTGCTACCAGCTCCTTACATAGAAAGTTCTGTGGTACTTCTTTCTTCTAAGCTACTGTCATTGCTGACTTTGTCTTTGATTGAAGATTAACACAGACCCTAAAACCTTTAACTGATTTGCAAGCATCAGATCACATTATTTTTCACCCTGGAGATGATCAAAACAATCCCCTCATGGATGTTTTGTAGAATATTTCTGTCATTTTCTCAATGTTTAACTGCTCGGGTAATGCACTGACATCAAAGATTTCTGGCACTTCAAAGCCTTTGTTCTCCGCGTGGCGTATTGGCAAGACCACTCCGCACAAGAGGAGCAGTGTCATCTGATGCTTAATCAAGGCAGAAGTGGGAAGATGGTCACAATACAACTAAATAACTCACCAAACATTAAACTCATAGCGACACATATACTGTACACTCACCAGGGACTGCAGCGATAAGGGGCATAAAGTGCACCACCGAGGGATGGTGACATTTTTAAAGCTTTAATTAAATGCTTGTCTAATGGGTGGCCGACTGTCTCACTGGGTGCAAAATTAGACTATCACAGTCTACAGCTGTGCACAGATGCAAGTCTAAACCTGACTTACTGTTCACGCAAACACACCTGCCCTCTGCACCTCTGAGGTGAAGGACCAAAGTGATTGCACTCGCTGCTCTGCCAATATCAAGGGTGAGCACTAACTGCAGGACCAGCTCATTGATCTATCCGCTAATTGTGGCACAGCCATGACTCACTGAAGAATGAAATGCTACCTTGATGCTAACCAGACTCCAACTGAAAAGAAAATCACAGCCAACCAAGGGTAAACTCCACTCATTCAGCTGAGAATGTGAAATCAGTGAGGAGACATTTTTCTTTCGGCTCTGCACAGAGTACCGCCGTTTTGAATAATCCAATTACTAATATCGTAATCAATCATATCAGCTTTAGTCACGACAGGATATGACTGAGGGAATGATGGATGAAATCTCTTGCAGATAGATTCCACTGCTAGGGAGGTCGAGTCTCTTTGGTTCTACTTGGTGTAAATGTACAACCCTTTCAACTGTATGTACTGTTGGATCTTCTACAGCAGAGGTTGAGGGTTTAAAAGTACATCAGATACTTCAACATAATGGGAGCTTATATTCATACCCCATACCTTTCAGAGGAAGGCTAATTATTGTACTTTTTACTCTTTTAGATCATAGGCCTGTTACTTATGCAGTATATACTTTTACATTAATAATGGATAAAATGACTACAATATGTGTAATATAAGGGTTTAAATGTGGACCATATGCTAAAGGAGGATGTATTATTACATTTAATACTTGCTACTGGGACATATGGGATTTTGGCTTTAAAGCTATGCCAGTTTTTGGAGTCAGTTGAATATCTTTATTTTCATACATAATATCTTGTAATGTTATGAAGAAAGTAGGTCAGCTACCCCATAACACACAGTGGCTTAATGCAATTAAGTAAAAAGACAATCTTTTACTTTACAGAATCAGTTACTTTTTCAGATACTTGGCTAGATCTAACAAAGTTTGTGAACTGTATGTCAGAATCTTCTTTCTTTTAAATCTGGTCTGAAGCTGTCAAAAGTCCCAATTGGTCAAAGTCAAAGGGAGGCAAGGGGGGAGGGGGGGGGGACATGAACTCTTAT
>NC_045754.1:14527686-14530714 GCF_008692095.1 Etheostoma spectabile | reverse complement strand
ACAGTTCTTGCAATCAACACATCCAAATAACAAGCCTAACAGTCTGCCAACTCCTACAGCTAAGTAATTATAAGCCTGAAAAACAACAACAACCACCACCTCTTTGGCAGCAAAAAAAAAAAAAATCATACACACTTTTACTTTAACACACATACAGGACCTACAAATGGGGAGGGAGTCATAAGGAAGCTGCCTTGAGATGAGTTGTCTTACTGTATGTGAAGAAATGTGGCAGGAGGGATAGTAAATTAGCTCTTGGCTCCACTGGAACCAATTAATTACCCAGGCGTGTGCATGTGTGTGTGTGTCTGTTGAGTGCCTGGCCTTGGTAATTTGTCCCGTTAACACCAGAGACAGGCACAATAGCAGAAAGTTATAGCATTAATGAGAGGGAAAGATGGCTTTGGTTTACGGCAGCAGTTGCCTGTGTGTCTGTGTATGATGTGTGTCTGTGTGTGTGTGCCTGCCTGAGTCTCCGTCTCCCCGAACATGTCTCCCAAGGGTAAACTGGAACAACAGAGAAGCAAAGTCTGAGACGGAGCCTGCAGGCACCATGTGATTGTGTCTCTGCTAGACCAAGCAAACAGATGTAGCCCTATCTCGCTCTCCCTCGTCTTTTTCTGTCTGTCTGTCTGTCTGTCTGTCTGTCTGTCTGTCTGTCTGTCTGTCTGTCTGTCTGTCTGTCTGTCTGTCTGTCTGTCTGTCTGTCTGTCTGTCTGTCTGTCTGTTTCTCTTTCTTTGTCAATGAGCTAGTGAGGGGTCTGAAGGATTGTGATGCATGGAGAGCTGAATGGACTAGTCCAATCTGACAGTAAGCTTCCTCAAAAATAGAGACGCCTGACACTTGAAGCCACTTTCAGAACCAACCCGCACCTTAGCCACGGGCAACTTGTGTCTCTAGATCTATTAAGGCCAGGAAAAGGCAAAAACTTCACTCATGAAATGTACTACTTCAGTGATTCCTTTTCCACCTGCTCTTTTCCACTCACTTCTACTGGAGCAGGGCCTAAGGGTAAAGGCTTTAATTGGGTATCTGATTCCCGGTTGGAGTCCAGAAGAAGAGTTTATTAGTCAGTGTTACAATTAGGAGGCACTGGACTTGAAACATTGATTCTGGATTCATATACTCTATATCATATACACTGTGCATACATTATGCATAGTAACAGATAAAGTTAACCTAAAGTAAAAGGCCTAAAGACCTAAAGTTAACTAGTGTGTTTAGTGGTGTGTTGGTGGACTTTGTTTGCGCACGCACCACACACACCACACCACACCACCCACGACACACACACACACACACACACACACACACACACACACACATCCAGGTTTTTGACACCCTCACAATTTTTCAGGTTTTAAACACATTCAGTGTAAATTCATTCATTTCACTCGTGTATCTTTAGAAAATCTATTTGAATAAAGTCAGTAGCTCCTCTTGAGGTCATGGGATTCTCACATTAAAAAATGTCTAGTTAATAAGCTTATTTACATCCTCTGAAGATTGGAGTGCGTAAATCAAACAATATGTGCTGTGTCTTTGAAATTCAACAGATTAAAAGAGGCTAACTTTTAACATCAGGGCTCAGTGATTAGGATTCTGCTGGGAGGCGGTAATTGCATTTCCTTCTGCGTAATCCAGTGTATTTTCCCCCTGGAGAGAGGCCAGGCTGTTTTTTGGAGAAGCACGACGTACACATCTTGCAACAAAGTCTCCGAGGGGTTAAACCGTGAAAGTGAGGAAGAGCACGGGCATCAGTCACAAATACTAATAGATGTCCTTTATTAGAGAGCTGCATCGGGATGTCGGTGGAATGGGTTTTGTCACAGTCTGCTTCAACGCTGTCCCTAATGATAGCCTTCAAAACGTCAAACAATACATTTTATTCAGCCTAACCATTGCAGCATGCAAAACAAACTGCCTCATGGTTCCAGCTCACCTCTCTTTCTTTTTTCTTTTTGTTCAAAATAACTTATTAACCTTAATGCCATCCTCCACTGGGCAGCATGAATATTCACAACACACACTCTATTTATGTAGTTATGAAGCTGATAGCTGACAGCTTTAACAACCCCTAAAACAACTGTGGTACACTAAGGTAGAAAGCTGAAGACCACACCACATAAGGCCCCCACCAATATCTTACCCACATCAATGGGTGCCATTATCTTCATGTTTAGGTCCAAAGGCTTAATGGTCAGGTTATCCTTCACCATGTGCTCATTAACCACTGTGACAAAGCCTTTTGTGCAGGTAGATTTCCCCTGTAAATGCCAATTGGAAGGTCAAGAGAAGCAGTGAATTAGAACACAGTTTGACAGAGTGCCAAGGAAGACACAATGGTTACATTAGGGGTTTGGCCTGATATAAAGAAGGGCTTATGGTGATATATGAAATGGCAGCATATGTTAACCAAACTAAAGGTGCACTAATAACATCGGCGTCAAACTGTAAAGTTAAACTTTGTCTTTGTAGGATTTAAACAGGAATCCATGACGATCCTATTATGTGACGCACTGTCATAGCAGCATGGAGGTGGGGGGTGATGGATTTGAGAAGCTGGCACACTTTGTAGACAAGGACAGGGGGGAGACATCAGACTTCTGAGGGAAATAGAAAACTGAGGCCCAAGCAGATTTGATGCGGGTGTCATTATTGATGCTGATCCCTTGACGCATCACACTACACTCTTACTAATCAGGTCTCACTATGTTTCCACACTGTCTCTTTCTCTGATCAATGACACTCTGCCCTCTTTTAAAAGCATGAAGTTTCAGACAGAAAGCGTGAACTGCACAGTTAATCCACTCCGCCAGTGTACTGCTAAATCATCAACATGCAACATTAGATGGACGGAGGGGCGGGGGGAATGAAAAGTAGCCAAAGATCGGTCACGACAAACGCAAGTAAAGACAAACGCACGCATGCACACTGTGCCTACCTGTGACTGTGGCTAATATTATATGCTTAATAGTACAACAGTTTGCATACGCACGCACGCACACACGCACGCACGCACGCACA
>NC_045754.1:14527200-14527676 GCF_008692095.1 Etheostoma spectabile | reverse complement strand
CGCACACACACACACACACACACACACACACAGCGGCAACATTTGTGAAAATACGTCACAGTCAGACAGTTAATTGAATGTCTTTGGGGTACGGTGCCACAAAACAAGTTTCCTCTAATTGACCTAAATGAGCAATGTAACAAATAGAAATCACTTTGATAATGTGTCATCACTTCCTTCAGAAAAACTAAGAGAGCGACAGGGATTAGAGGCGCTGTTTGTTCACAAATGCTTTCTGTCGGGACAAATCACATATCAAACAGACTTATAAAGCTATGAATTGCCACATATCACAGAAGCAGTATTACTTTAAGATTTTTTCATTTAGGTAAAACTACAAAAAAACTCACCCTCCTCGCTGGGAGGGGGTGGACAGTCTATAATTGGTATAAGAATGCGTGTGTCAGCAGGTAAACAGTAGGAGAGCAGGTGTGCATATGTATGTATGTGTATGTGTGTGTGTGTGTGTGTGTGTG
>NC_045754.1:14520356-14527190 GCF_008692095.1 Etheostoma spectabile | reverse complement strand
TGTGTGTGTGTGTGTGTGTGTGTGTGTGTGCGTGTGAGTGACTTCAAGCTTAATGTTGGTGTTTAATGAGTTTAGTGGGGGGAACTCCAAGGTTTGCGGGATAAAAGTGAGGCTCTGAAGTCTCTGTTTGGTGCAGTATTAACTCTCTGAGCCTTCATTGCTGCAGGCTCCTCTGCTAACTTGATTAGGCAGGTATGGGCCAGGTGCTTTGTGTCCTCTCTTCACGGAAATGAAGGCTTGCACAAGGGCAAGCTGACACAAACACACACATTACTCACACAAAGGGACATACACACACACAATCTTTTTTTTTTTCTCCAATAACTACATGCTGTCACAACCACACCCAAAATGCCACCCCGCAGCAAAGAATACCATCTAATCAGCAGCAACAGCTACATCGTCCTCCCTCAGATGAACAGACACACAAGCGGGTATGGCATCTGTCTATAGCTGTGACACGTCTAATTTAAGCTCACGGCTAAATATACAGTACAGTGCAGCGCTGCCCCTCTGAAGCAAGTTTCATGATGCCTTTGATGGCTCAACATCAAAGCTGAATATCCACATTTTAACTCCAATATATTAATTCACTTTCTATGTTTAGGTTCTGCCTCATATTTCTACAGAGATGAATTAGTGAACTTGCCCTCACAATGCATATTCATGCAGCCTACACACATTACAACACCAAACAGTCCCGAGCGACCCAAGTCGCCAAGCTTGTCTAATTTTGGTTGATTATTACATTTCCAAGAAATGATTGCATGTATTAATTTGGAAATACCTTCCTGTGTCATTATGATTACAATTACAGGTTGTGGTCCTGGTTAATACCCCTTCGCTGCTCTAAATCCCCAGGAGTCAGAAGCAAAGAGTACTGGGCGTATATTATCTTTGGTCTCCACTGGTGTTGACGTGCCAGCCCTGGGGTCCATCTGGGCTTGATTGTAGGCCAAAAACAGATGTCCCTGGCCGTATATATATGTGTGTGTGTGTGTGGTTTCTTCACTACCTTTAAGCATGTGTGGGCAGAATATATGTATGCACAGATGTCTACCTAAATGTACCTATTACTGCTGAAAATACCTCTTTGTTAGTGTTAGTGTGTGCCTGACCAGATTGTATCAGTGTGTTTACTTGCATGTGCCTCTGTGAGTGAGTTTGTGTCCGTGCCTCCTGATATTTATTTTGTGTTAAATCAAACATTGTGAACAGCTGCTCATCTGATCCTATTTATTGGTATTTGTGTATTTTCCTCTATGTGTGACTAAATATCTTTTACACTGAGATAAAATTAGGAATTTAAAGACATCACCTTGGGATCCTGGAAATTTGAATGACTTTTTTTTTCTTATTAGCTGACATTTACATTTTATGGATAACATTGATGGAGAAATAATCAGCAGATGTATCAATAAATGCCCAAACAAAGCTTCTAACAGCTTGAATCTGAAGATAGCTCAGTAGGGCTTTGGGATCGTTCAGATTTGACTACATTATCGCATGGTCGCACTGTGCTTTCTCTCAGGAGAATTACTAGGATTGTTGGGACTTTATCAATTATGGCGTGTGGTCTAGACCTACTCTATCTGTAAAGTGTCTCGAGATAACTCATTATGATTCGATACTATGAGTAAAAAAATCATATAATTTAATTATTTCTCTAATTGACACAATGACATACATATTACACATACATATTATTTCAAGCTCATTTGATGATATGGTGACAGTCATAATCAAGCTGTTTTGCATCTTGTGGGGCATATTCCTTTTTTGTGCATCTGAATCTAACAAAAACAATCCCTCTTACAATGTCAACATAAGTTGCGGATTAGCAGCAATTTTGAACTAAGCACAGGTCTGTTCTTTCATGTGATTACATGTATATATAGTACTGTAATCTGTAAAAAGTTTATTTTTGTATTAAAATAAAAGCAGACAAGAAGCTGATGGAAATTTGGAAAATCTGGATGGATATATTTTCCATCCTGTGTTACATTAATTGGTCTGAAGTACTACAACTCAGAAATCCAAAAGTGCATTGTCACATGGTTACACTGACTTGTATTGTTCAGCTGCGTGCAGTCAGTGGACGGTCAGAACGAATTTAAATGTACACGTGTGACGGCGCCTTAAAACTGTGCTGTGACTCCAGCTGAACACTCCGACGAGTTTGTCTGGATGACTGCATATATTTTATTTGCTGCGTATATTTGTGTTGTTCAAGGCAGCACATGTAAAAATGCACATAAGAACATGCATGAGAGCAAATGTATTTCTGCCAGTGGATTCTTACAGGCTGCTCGGTTGTCTGGAAAGACCAAGACACGGTGACGTACTGATGGCTCACACTGACCCGCTTTTCAAAAACGGGAAGAGAGGTGAAAAAGACTGGTGAGGAAGAGGAGGGGAGAAATTCATGTAGGGTTACTTGAGAGGCGCTGGTAATAATGAGAGGAATAGAGGAACAATGGATGAAGGAGATGCAGTAGAGGATGAAGAAAAAGAGGTTGGATGGGATGAAATTAAGGGGCGGGCTTGGATAGAGAAGGGTTGGAGGGAAGAGGAAAAGAGGGGTGTTAAAGAGGTTAGGCGGGAACAAAAGAAGCGGTGAGTGAGGAGGAGAATGGAGGAGATTAATAGAAGATGGGTTTAGATGGAAAGAAAGAAAAGGACTCAGGAGTTTAGAGGCACTTCAGGGAAAGGAGGTTGGAACGTGTGGCTTTGCCATGAGGAGTTCCTAGGATCGCCATGAATAACATGCCATTAAAACTAAAAATTGCATTGCATTAACAATGCAATTCCTCACATCTCCAGCCCTCTGTGCATATGTCATAAGTCAGGAGAGTGGTCCCGCAGAGGTAATTGAATCAAGACATGAAAACAACAGGGGAACAGACACGGGCTGAGGTGGTCAGGCACAGCTGGAAAAGCAACAGCCCCCCCCTTTTTGAAACTAAAGGGAAAGGAAACACCGGGGGAGTATTTGGGACTGCGGTGTCCAGAGAGCTGACTCTACATAGTCTTTCACAGGAGCCACAGCTGCAGGTACAACACAGTGCAGCTCTGTTTAACACCCAATTCTGTTCCAAATCCCCATGTTTTTTTTCTATTCCTCACATTTGTCTCTGTTTTTATTTTTGGTTTCGTTTTATGTAAACTGACTGTAATCGTCCATCACATTGTGAAATGGGGACAGGCAGACAACGGGTGAAAATTGATTCAAATTTGCCCCGTCAAGGAAAGGCAGACTGAAATAAACCACTTCACACAAAAATATCTAGAACGACCTCGCCGCTTTTACATGCAGGAAATGTTGCAAGGGAAGAAGCCAAAATTGGGTGAGAAGGAGTTTAAAGTGCTCTGTTTACAATGTTTTTTTTTATCCCAGCTCATCAAGCAAACTACTGCTATTGTGAAAAGGGGAAATTGCTTGTAAAAACTTTGCCTATGCTACATCATGCCTCAAACCAGAGAAAACCTGGAAGTGGAGGTTCATTGTGGGAGCAGTGTGTACATAAACAAACAGCACTAGGTGTAAATGAGCTTAACAGGGAAAATAAAGTTGTGATGATTGTCTCTACAGCTGGCCCAGACTGTTAATGTCTGCACTTTTTCTATTAGACGGAACCCCCTGGCTGCCTCATACAATTATGTTATTGTTCTGGGGCTGTGAGTGTGGGTGTCTGCATTGTGAGGCTTTGTCTGGAGGTGATAAAACAGCAGAAAGCACATAAATAATGACTTAATGATCCCCTCCACCCTTTGCTGTAATGATGACAATGGAGTTTTCCAAGCCAGGATGCTGATGGGGGCGGGGTAATCCACATGTGGCCTCCAGGTGTGTTCAACTCTATCTATGTTACTTCTTAACCTCCAAACTCTCCATGGACGGCCATCTTTTACTTTGTCAATCTTTTATTATTGCCCGGTCACTGTATGTCCATCTATGAAATGCATTCTTTGCTGCGAGAGCATCTATCTTGGTACAATTGTAGAAAGCTGTAACTTATATGTGTGGAAGCTTTCTGTTGTCAAGGGATCCAGCTGGATATCTGCATAAATCAATCCGTCAAGTTGCATACGGAGAGTGTGTGAGAGTGGTAAATGTGTGTTAAAAACAGAAGAGAGAGCGAGAGAATAAAGGAGAAGAACAGGGAATTTTGAGTGACAGAATGTGTGGGACCACACACTGAATCAGACGTGTGGCTAAATTATAGTCTAGGTAGCTAAGGCAGAAACAAAAGTGTGATTTACGTAATTGTTTCTTTAGGTGGGTTCTGCTCTACAACAATGGCAGTGAATCATGCAATTGTACACTGCAATTAAGAACCTGTCTTTCCTTCACAGTAATCATGCACCGCGGCTAAATATGGTGATTTGATGAAGATCATTTATCTTCAAGATAATTTGACCTTCTTATGCTTTTTAAACCATTTTTGACAACATCTAAACATCTTTTGCCGCTTATGGAGAGCATCATTTGGACTGAGATGTTCAGGGAGGCGTCTGGAAGCCATCGACAAACTGCGAGAGAGGAAAAAGACGACTGAGAAGCACTAGAGTCAGAACCAAAGATGAAACAGTGTGACTGTAACCTGACAATTACTATAATTGCTTCAGCTAGACCCAATGAACTTGATATCTGAGAGGGTGCGAAATCACACGCATCTACTCATACCCAATTACAAAACAAAACTCTTTTTAAGATGAAGACAAGACAAGAAGAAAAATTTACGCACACACATATGAGAAAGTGGTAGTTATGATATATGGGGCCCAGAGGGGGGGAAGAGGGGGAGTCAGCGTGGGTGTTGAGCTCCGCTGAGGACAATGACAGGTTACATCAGGTCTCATTGTGTGCCTTGGGTGACTTGCCTCCGCCTGTGAGACTGAAATGGGTCCAGGAAGCAGAAACCGCTGTTGTGTCATGCCTTTTAAGATCCAACGCTGGCCATAAAGCTGAACACGAGGGCTTTTAGTGTCCTTGAGTAAGTTACTGTATCCCTCCTAGATCCAGCTGCCCCTGCACTCTGACCTTCTCATATCAAAAGGGAGGGCGAGCAAAAAGATTATTTCCCTCTGGCCATGAATTAAGTACTGAGTTAATATTATGGTATTCAGCGCAGAGTAAGAAGGTTGCTGTAATGGGGTTGAGGGAAAGAAGTAAAAATATCCCCTATTCTCTAAAAATGACTCAGAATGGTTTGTAGATATCCAGCTACACATTTCAGGTTTTTGTAACACCAGCAGTGGCATTAAAATGAGTGGGAAAAAATCAACTGTCTGTACTCGCACAATTACCTCCTAAGTGTCAGCTGCTTGATGGCATCTAGCAACAGTTTGTATGAGATATAACTCTTGTTTGTGTGCTTTTCTAAAGTCAATAAAAAGGCGTCCACCCTGCAGGAAAGAATCCCCTTTTGCCCTTAACCGCTGCAGAGCAGGGAGTACTTTTCTACCCAGAAAGCCTTTGGGGATCAGCGTGGAGCACAAAATAGATCAGGATGCTACGGGGCCCTTACTTTGGTAGGGCAGAGGTCTATTTTTAATGACAACAAGAGCACTGCAACAAAGTGTTGTGGTAGTGCAAGTCCAGAGGAAATGTATCCTCTGCGTAGGAGTTCCTCCCTCGCAGCGCCTGTCTTAAGAGTTTTGCAACAAATTGAGTCCAAAACAAGTGTGAAGGTTTTGTGCAACCAAATCCCTTTAATCCTTCATTTACACTGATTTGACTGTGCTGATATCAGCTTATCGTCATTAAGGTAAAACAGGCAGCTGTCTTTTCTTCTTTTATTCTCTGACCCTACAGTCACACATGCTACAAGGGACAGGGCATAGCGACAGGCTACCATTCATTGTCAATGGGAGCCAGCGACGAGCGACGAGCTTGCCGCTGCCATGAGCAAGGCAGGGCCTAAAATAGATAGTCTATTTTATGCAAATACTGAGTGATGCGACAAAGCGACTGCCAATCGGAGTGAAGGCAGCGTGACGAATGTCAGTGGTTGCTCGAGTCGTAGAAAATAATTCAAGATGGCGGAAAATGCTTCAGGACATCGTATTTCTGTATATATTTGATAAGTTTGGCATTTTATCTCATATAGTTTGGTACTTTTATCGAGAAATAAATACTTTTAAATCCAAAAACATTGTCCTTGGGACAATACCTCTGAAGTGACTTGTAAGACATGCTTGAAGGTAGCACCCGAGAATTTCTGTTTACTGTTGCCATGCAACCAGGAGTAGGCTAGGCACACCCAGAAGCGCCCACTTGAGCATGTGTCGCTCTCTTTTGTAGCATGTGTGACCGTAGGGTGACAGTGAAAGAGTGTGTGCTTTCATGCAACTATGCCCCTTTCTCGCACACCTACAATGTCTCTCTCTCTGAAAGGGCAGTAGTGAGGTCGGGGGTCAGGTCTGGTTGAGGCCCCATCGCTGAGAAAGTGAAACTGGATCCTTTTCTTTCACTCCGAGTCACCCTGCTGATGTCCGGAGACCCGACACATGCACCTTAGAGCAGAGCTGCATGCAAAATAAACAGTAGAACACTATTTATATCATTGTACATCGGGATATTTCTGTTTCTGCCTTGACTCGCTCTGCTTTGCTTATTCTTGGGGATTTATTTATTGATATCATCTTTCTGTCTATCTGACCGCCTTTTCCTCCATATCTCTACATTACATGATTCTGCAAGGTTTAAAGCTCAGTTCTTCTGTCAAAGCCACATGACAGCATCCACCTTAAAGCGTGTGTACACTGTGGATGAGTGTTTTTAGACGCTTTTTTACTCTTCTCTCTTCTATGCCAGACAGAAAGGGAGAA
>NC_045754.1:14473910-14520346 GCF_008692095.1 Etheostoma spectabile | reverse complement strand
CATTCTAATCCCAGAGAATCTTTAAACAATCCACTTAAGTCCCAACATGGCAGAAGAAGACAGTCAGTACAATCCGTGACCTCACTTTTCAGGGGAACACAATAGAGCCAGAGAAGGAGAACAGAAACATTCTCTTGTTTCATGAACAGCGTAATCAGACTATTGGCCAGCCAACACGGTGTATGAAAAAAAGCCCACTCCTAGCAATACCTCTAGAATTACTCCATTGTCTTCTACAGCAACTAATATCCTTATCGCTGAGGCTCAGTACCTGGCTAGACTTTCAACATACTTAATGTTCAATAACAAAATATCTCTTGAAACTCCTACTTGTGAACAGTAGTTTTCAACTCTAACTGACCGCATTCTCCTGTGCAAAGAGCTTAAAAAGTCAAAGTCAAGTCAGCTTATCTTACTGTAAGCAACATGTGCAGTCAACAAAATAAGGTGTTCACCGCTGGCAGAACGCCAGCTAGGTTTCAGCCAGAGGGCTCATTTTTCCTGATGGTTTATTCTAAGAAGAATGAGATGTTATTCAGGGGGAATAATAAGTGGTCTGCTATTCACTGCTGGTGGTTTAAATCAGACCACACATCCTCTGTGCGGTTTCACCTCCAGAACTGAGACGGCATTGTTTCTATGTAACGGGGTAGACTACATATCCCCATTTGTGCTCTACACAGACCAGTAAAGTGAATGACTCATGAGAGTCTCCTGTCTGGAGTGTGTGCAGTGTTTTTGGAAAACAATACAGTAAGTGTGTGTGAAGAACGGACCACGCGACTGGGTTTTCTTACTTGTTTCTCACTTTCTTTGCCTTATTTTAAGGACGTATAGGTTGGGTTTCAGCCACACAATGAATCCCTTTAATGAATGACCATGTAGATCGCTGCTTTATTAATGCGGTAACCCTGCTTAAAGTCACATTTAGGTTCCTTGTTAGAGACTTTTTGATTGATGTTTAATCATAGCAACTTATAAGGAGAAAATTAGCTGTATTTTTCTTTTTTTCACACAAAAACTTGCAGTGTAGTGTGAAAAACATACTGTGTAGTTCCTAAATAACCTCCTGCAATAAGATCACATCAGTAATGACTGCATTTCAATTACAAAGTCCTGTATTCAAAATCCTACTTAAGTAAAGATACAGAAGTATTATCAACTAAATATACTATGACTCTTGTGAGGTAAGTGGAGTATAGATATATATATATCTATATATATCTATATATATCTATATATATAATATATGGGGCTAAAAGTCATGAGATTATTATTGGGTTAGGAGTATCATACACTTACAGTCACTATAGTCACTTACTTTCAACCACTGTATGTAGACTGAGTGGTCAAACCCCAGGTATACTAAATATTCAATGCAATTGCAAGGTAATAATTGAAAGCAACTCAGGTTTGCAAATTTACATTTTTGAACATCGGTGGCGACAGCATTTTACTTTTAGAGTGTTGACGGTAAGAGAACATTGCTTGGTTTTAGTGAACGGAAAGTGAGGGAGACATGCCCTCCACATCCCCAGTGGAAATTTTCTCTTCCTTCATCTTGTTTTTCTCTTTTCTGATCGCTCTCCTCTCCTGTCTTCCCTTCTCTTTCTGCCTCGTCCTACTATTCTCACTCTTGTCCCTCCATCCGGCCCTCTGTCCGTCCCTCTCTAAGGACCTCTGGCACTGACAGATGAATCCAGCAGACAGATGCATCTGGGGGCCGCTGCCTCTCGAGAGGACCTCCTTCATGTATATTTAACAATTTCCCTCAAACAGGCTCGTCCTACCTGTCTGCTCGCCAATCCTCGTATTGGCCTTTTATCTCAACATAATTCCCCTTCCTTTTTTCTTTTGCCTATTCTTTTCTCATTCAAAAAGAAGGCGCCGCCACCCTTTGTCTAGGAAACTTAAGTTCTTTACACCTTTATCTCCCTTCCGCTCTTTATATCTCCCCTCTAATCTCCCTCTGCATCTCTCTTCCGCTCCCATTTTTTACTGCGTGGCCGAACTACAAGCGGTTATCTTTTAGATGTTATCACAAACTTTCATATAAGGTCAGATAAAATGAATATAGCACGCTCTGTAATTCCGCTTTCTCATTTATCTGCGGTGGAGAGCATCCTTTTTCAACTCGAACATTTCTTTCGAGGATATTGCTCTGATTAGCCCTTCGTAATGATTTCAGAGTAGAGATAAATGTTTTCATTTGCTGAAGATTAAAGGATTTCCTGCATTTATATCCTCTCATTGATCAAATTAGAGCTTCTCTGGCTGTTTGCAGTCGTGCGATAGAGAAAGCTCTGCGAGTTCCAAACACATCACATCAAAAGAGCTTCTTATCGTGTAATGATATGCTCTATAAAGATAAGATGCTGCAATGCACATCCCAAGAGGGGTAAAAATAAATAAATAATCAAAACCAGGAAGGAATTCAGCCACATTACCTCCTGCTGAGATAGAAAAACTATGGCAAAGACAACATCGCACAACACACAAATAAACACACAGACAGCACATACCAGTGCACCTGCTTTAGTAATAGGTGCGGGCTGCTAATTTAGCTGTGACTATACATAGCGATGAATGTCAAAGTCTCGCAGGAGGCAGTCCACTTTTGCTCTCACCTCAGAGGTACAAGCTGCAGCCTGAAAGAAGAAGCAGCTCCTCTGAAAGAGAAATATATGAGCTGAGCACCCGCTATGAAATGATCCTCTCATTCATGCTTCAAAGTCATACATCTTTCTGAAAAATACAGCTAGGTGATGGCCCAGAGAGGGGAAAAGTGTGTTTCTCTCCGTGTGTGTGTGTGTGTGTGTGTGTGTGTGTGTTTGGTGACAGCTCATGACTCATTTCATCCTTAAAATGGTCTTGTGGCACAGTCAATAAACAAAGACCAGCAAAGCCTCTTCACACTCTATTCCTCAAACTCTCATTTTAAAATAATCTCTACCCCCCCCCACTCATTACACCTCCTCACACACTCTCTGCCACCTTCTTCTCCTCCCCTTTTACAACAAACTCCAAAACTTATATAAGTTTACAATAATCGCTTCTCCTGTTGCCACAAAAGTTTGCATCTCTGTTTAACCTTTCAAACATCCTCTTGGCTTGATCCCCAGTGAAAAAGAGGCTTTGGGGATTATTTAATCGTGACCCAAATAGAGTCTCCCTCTTCTTCCTGTACTGGCGGTTAAAGACAGATTCCTTTGCTATTTGAGTGGGGTTTTTGAGGTTGCAGCGGAGAGAGGGACAGAGCTAATGTAGTGTAACAGCGTTGGTGAGTGAAGGCTGCTTTAGCGGTGCTAATTCCCTTAGACGGGCGGACATGAAACTGGATGTTTTACTCAAACCGCAGACATTCATTCTTGGATCCAAGCAGCAGAAATAATGGTGCATCCAGGATCACATATCGCTTGCTTGTGCTTCCCTGCCGTATCGTGAACTCAAATTATTTTCTACACCTGCCCCTGTTCTGCTTCTGCTGTTTAGCATGCAGTGTGAAATTATCACAGCTTCCTCTGCCTGTTTTACAAGAATATGTCCCATCAGAGAACTGCTGCGTGTGTGTTTTTTTAACACGCATTCACTTTTTATCACTTCACTTCCAGCTCTTTTAACAAATCGCTCCTCATTTTTTATGTTGTGTTTTCAATTTAACTTACTTCAGTTGTCAGCTGTGTAGAAATACAGTATATTAATATTCCTTTCAGAAAAGGAAGTCACAATGAGTGTTTGAAAATAACGCCGCCAGGCAAGCAACAAAGCTTTCAAAGATGACCTTGATGGAAAGAGATGTAACTCCACTTCATCGTGCAGACTTTTGTGAGGATAAAGAACAGGTGCAATGGGGTTGCATTTTGAATCCCACTTGATAACTTCGTCACAATCTCTATGGAAACTGTCATGACACTTTGGCCTTTAAAGAACAGAAGTGCCATGGATGATAAACTTTTATTTTCCCAACATTTTCAGTTGTTTTGTGACTGACGGGGCACTCAAATCCCCTGCAGGAAACCGTGGGAGCCATAGCAACATTGTGCCATCTCACGAAATAACTTGAGAATCCTGGGAAAGAAAAGAAAAACTTGTTTACTTACACCATGGCAACTTTCTCTGTTATGTAGGAAAAGGTCAGACATGTATGCTACTGGCACAAATAAGCACAAAATCCCACTAAAGATTTGCCTAAATATTTGGAATCAGCATCCTCCCACATGGAGGATTCTCCGGAGCTACAGTCTTGAAATCAGTGGCAAAGTGGCAGCAAGAACAAGGGAGGAATGAGATAATGGCAAAGTGGTTGTGATGTATAAATAGCTTGTGGTGGGGAGAGGACAAAGCACAGCAGGGAAGAACAGCAAAGCACTTCAGTGATTGTTTGAGTCCCCAAGTTTACTTGTATAAGAGCAATAAATCATCCACTGGGGAGAATCTGTACAATCGGGGCTTCCATGCAATTCAATGCCAATAAAGTCAGATCCATTGAGAGGCTGTGCACAGGGATAAACTATCTCAAAGCCCCATCTTGCTGGTGTCAGATAAATGAGTAACCAAAGGGCCTTAAAGAGCACCGAGGGGCCAGAGGGTAATGGCTGTTTGGTTTACACGTGTATGATAATGCCTTTCACTTTCACTCCCAACAGAGCTGGAACCCCAAGGGGACGCCGAATCACAAAGGTCAGCGACAATGGGCTTGTCATTCAATTGGTTTCCATGGCGACCACACAACCTGCTGAGGCCACCGGGGTCATTTTCATCATGAAACCCTCCTGCCTGGGACTAATTGCTGTTTTTGTGCTGGGGTTCTGTGTCAGTGCTCAGGCAAATTCCCAACACAGTGCAAATATCAATCACGCTAATCATATGCTGCTTTTCACTAGGCGCTGGAATGTGTGGCTGGTTTACATTACTGCACACTCATCTGCTGCTCATCTTTGTTATGACTCAGGAATGTAAGTGTTAATTTTGTTCAGGGGCAAGGCTGCAACCAACAATTATTTCCATTGGTGATTGATATGTCAATTATTTTTTCTCAATTAACCAATTCAGTCTGGTCTGTAAAGTATCAGAAAACACATATCACACTTCCCTAAAGCCCAAGTTGACTTTTCTTGTTTCATCCAACCAGCATTACAAATATATTAAATAAGATAAATGTGCTTTATTTATATAGCGCTTTTCCAGTCTTAACAACTGCTCAAAGCGCTTTTACATCTACAGGAAACATTCACCATTCACACACTGTGGCCGTGGCTGCCGTACAAGGTGCCACCTTGCTCATCAGATAAACACTCACACACATTCACAATCCGATGCGCAGCACCGGGGGCAACTCCGGGTTCAGTGTCTTGCCCAAGGACACTTCGACAATGATGGCGGGGATTGAACCACCAACCTTCTGATTGGCAGGCAACCGCTCTACCACTGAGCCACAGCCGCCCCTAGTAAATGTACTAT
Organism: Etheostoma spectabile; assembly: GCF_008692095.1. NCBI lineage: Eukaryota > Metazoa > Chordata > Actinopteri > Perciformes > Percidae > Etheostoma > Etheostoma spectabile. The sequence continues at coordinate 14,514,886 of NC_045754.1, read as the reverse complement.
TAAAGATAAAAGGAAACCAGGAAATATTTACATCTGAGAAACTGCAACCAGACAATGTTTGTAATGTTTGTGCTTAAAAAGAAAAAGATAACTTGCTCATTCGTTGCAACTCCAATGTTGTTTTAGCTCCTTGCAGTGTTTCTCTTGCACTTCAGTTGCAATATAAACTGGCAACTTTTGCCAAAAGGCATCATGTGAAATGATTCTTTGATTCAGCGTTTTCATCCCTCTCATTTTGTATTTTATTTTTCATCTCTTTTTCTCTCTTCTCCTAGGGGATTTTAGCATCTGACGTCTAATAAAGGCCTGGACACTGGGCATCCAATGTAATTCTACCATCTGGATGAGGGTACCTGTTTTTTTTCCATTGGTAAGCAAAGTGTGACAGGATGGATGAGCCACGGCATCCTCATGGGTCTGAGGCCATAAGATCAGAGGAAGCTGACTGTGTTTATCAGAACTGCAGCTTTCAAGTCCCTGAAAGGTAGCCTGACCTAAACAGCTGCAGAGCCGTATGAATTCCAATTAAATGGAAAAGACTGCTCAGGATGCTTTATACTCTGGACACAACATCTGAGTAAGAATTAACATGTTCTCTAAAAAGGTGATTGGCTCAGGCTTAAAAAACAAAACAACAGTGGTGAATAAGTAGGGATGGGAATCAGCAGAGACCTCACCATACACTATCATCACGATACTTATGTCACGATATGATAATATGGCAATTTTAAACATATTGCGATAATTTGCGATATATTGCAATTTATTACATCAATTTTTTTCCAATTTCAAATGATGTCCCCAAGTAGAAACTTTGTCAACATCTGCTTTATCTAAAAAGATAAATTTCTCTGTTTGTTCACATCACTTCAATTTTATTGCTGCAAAATGGGATCATCAAGCAGACAAACTGACCAACACATCAGACAGATGGATGTCTGCGTATCCATACAGTATTGCCACGGAAATTATCGCAATATTATGCTGTATTGATTTTTACCCCCACCACTATACACAAGTGGCTTAGTTCATAATTATGTCCGGTTAATTGTAACCAATCATCAAGATCATGGCTGGAGATTAGCATTTAACTAAATCTGCTGCAGGGCTGGTAAGAGCCAAGGACAAAGCCGCAGGGTAACTGAGGAGCACACAAACCACATATATTATCTCCTTCACAACAAAAATCACGTTTTGCACCTACAGCACAAACACAGCTTCCACTATTGTATATTTACCTTGTCTAATCTACCCCGCTCACAGACAAATAGTACTCTGGATGCGGTTTGACGATGGCTTTTGTGGAAGAGAAATGCTTGGTTTTGATGGGAATGAAAGAAAAGTTCAAATAAAGCTTTTATACTTGGAAAATAACTTTGATAGTTTTACAAAACCGTAAAAATCTTCAAGGACTCGGCTCTAGCTCTATTGTGCGGAAAAGCTGGATGTTTGAGGTGTATGTCTGGAAAGACTAACCTCCTCAGCAAAGGGATGTGCAGAATAAAAGAAACTTATGGCACATTTTCCTTTCAAATAAATATGAAATAAAAGCATTAAAATGGACACAATCAGCATGTCTCGTGAAGGGCACACATTATGTTCATCTCCTTGGTGACAGTGACATCATTTTGCCAAATGCAAAGACCAAACAACACAAAGCGGTAAAGGTCCCATCTAAAAGCAGAGACAACGGATAAACAATTAGCATGTGCAGAAATCTATAGTTAAAAACTGAACACACACACATTTCCCAATGTGCATTTGGGCACTCAAAGCAGAGCTTTTTTTTTTTTAGACTATTTCCCTTTATATAACCATGAGCAGTCACATTATATATACATGCTTATACGCCTTCACATGCTGCAGTGAATGCAGAAGACTTGTGTTGCTGAGAATATTGGTTATAATACCAGACCCTGATCTATTGTCATAAGATATGGAAAAAGGAAAGGAGTTTGTGAAATATACAGGTCTGATGATGGGGGAGCCGTGGTGGTTGCACTCTGCCAGCACCACCAAGTGGTCAGACATCGCAAATCAAAATGCAAAACTTCTAAAACTGGTACTTTATATTGTGGGGTATTTGATTTGTCGATTTTTTATTTATTTTTTTTGCTGTAATATTGCCACTCTGCAACATGCTTTAACTTATTTTAACTTGTGATATGACCGTGAACTAGGATATGACAAGCAGTAAAAGTCATGGGTTTATTTTCAGGAGAAAACAAACACCTCGCGTTTAGAAACGCAATGTCTATAAAACTGTAACACATCTCAACAGTATATGCTGACTATATTAAAATGCGTTTCTTCTTACCAAGTGAGGTGCCCAATTCCCGTTCATCTAGTAGGGAGCGAAGCTGCGTGTCTTGTCCCGGTGAGAAGAGTGGTGTGGAGAAACAAAAAATAAAGATGAGCTGAAGATGATATATCCTCCGTTCTGTTGCGTATCTTGCCAGAAATCGACCTCAGTAAAACTCCTTTCACTGCAGAGATTCCTCTGTGCTCTCTCTCGTCCCAACGGAGCCCTGCGTGCTATTTCTGCCCCACAGAGAAACGCTCTTTGCCGACGGCTCCTCAGTGGTTTGTAATCGGACACCGCACTGTCGCGCTGCGCCACAGACAATATGCCTCCGCTCTTGGGGGGGGGGGGGACGCGGGTGCCAAAAAGCAACGGCGCAAAACAAAACTGTCCTTCTAGTAAAACAGTGATATATTGTGCACAAAAAAAAAAAAAAAGCCGAAGCGGATTGGAAGGGATGGAGATGTGTCCGATGCTGCTCTCAGTCACAGCTGCGCATCTCACGAGCAGGGTTTTGGATGGCTGAGGAGTGCGCGTCCACTCCAGCACCGAGGAGAAACGTGGCAGCGGCGCACAGCTGTTCTGCAGGTGGAGGAGAGGAATATAGCCCAAAAAAAACCGCGCGAGCTACAAGTGGGTTGGCTGCACAGTTTAAGTTATTTGGACACATTTACCTCGATATGGTTTTCTATTGATTCCAGCAGTTAAATTCCACTGTGGTTTGTCTCTTCCAGGGAGGTCAGAGGTCAACATCAGTTTTAGAAAAGCACTCTCCCCTTGAGCATTTGCATGTGAATCTGGGAGTTTTACATTACATTTGGATGTATACACCTTGTTATAGACATCCAACACCTTTCAGTTTGGAGTCTTTTCACCTGCAAATCCTCGCCCTCTGTGACAGAGCTGGTAAGGATGGGGAACAAACCCCATCATGCACATCTGTAATCACTGAGGCCCAGCTGTCTAATACTGTGATGAAGTGTTGAAGCTACACAAAGCACAACATCTTTTAACAGAGAAAATAAGCAGTAGAGAGAGAAAATTGATCGTTTTTAGAAAGTAAATGTATGTCATGTCAGCTATGAGTGTGTGTGTGTCTGTGTTTGCCTGCGTGTGTGCGTATGTGGGGTTTAAACCAGACAGAGAGTGACAGCGCTGTGCCTTTGTGTATTTTAATAGACACCCCCAGTTCAATTACCTATTAATCCTCCGGCGAATAAAGGCAGCCTCTATCAAGCTCCACAAGCCCAAATAGTGTCGTACACAGCTTTAGGGCTATGACAGCAAGTGTGTGTCTGTCTTTTTGACAGACGCGTAGTGGAGTCAACAACAGCCTGTTAATACGCCTCTTCGTTCAACATGAACGTGCTTCTGTGAATGCCCCGGCTCCTGTATACCCACATCTATATTCAAATCAGGTAATTTTCATAAAAATGTAGCTACCCACAAGGGGAAGTAAAGCTGAGATTTACATTTCAAGTGGCGTCCATGCAACTCTGGGAATAGCGTGGGTAACCTTTTCCTTTCTCTTGCTGCAAAGAGAGTCGCAAAGGGAGCTTTCTTAAAATATCAGAACAGATTGGATGAAGGTATGGCCCGCCAAAGGCCGTGACAGTGTTTGACAAAACAATAAACTTAGTTCTCAAATGTTAGTTAGAAAATCATCATATAGCGTACTTTCATCCATTGGAAGTGCTGTGACCTCCAGAACTTTCTCCTTGCTTCAAGAATTGCAAACTCTCTTTTACTCTGCATGGATTGCTCTCTGCCATGCAATAAAGTGTATCCCACAGAGCTCCAGCTAAGCTTCAGAGTGAGGCTTTAGCTGCCTGAATTGCACCGAGAGAGGAGGTTTCATCAGTAAAAATAATGTGGTGTCTCTGAATGAGCCATCAGACTCAATGATGGATGCTTTTGGATTACTTCATGATGGGAGGCCTGAGACAGAATGAATCAAAACAACTCTCAAGTCTCCTCTGGTGTGTTTGTGAATGTGTGTGTGGCCACCATTGTTGCTCAGCATTCCTGTTTTGATGTCAAGTGAACTCAAGTTGCCAGGCAACCACGAAAAAAAAATCTGTTTCAGAAGGAGCCTCCTATGTTTCACCTGGTCATATAAGATCTCAGCAGGATGTATTTGTGTGTATGTGTTTCATCTCCCAGCTTTTGAAGAAATGGGCGTTTATATTCTTTGTAGTCTACTAAGTGCAGAGACCAAATACAATTTTCAAAGAAATGTCATAGTAAAAGAAACTGAAGGCCAACTTTTATCCGTACAGAAAAAAAGCCATACCAACGTGGACAAAATACTAATTTAAGAATATTCCCTAGCACGTCTATTTAGTGCTTTTCATGCATCTGTAATGGCTTGTGTGCATGTTATGTGTGTGTAAGGAGGGGAGATGCTAACACCAGGCCAAGCCCTCGCTTTGGAGTCAAACCTTGGTTGCCGAGCCCCTAAAATCCCTCTCTCAAACATGCCATCTGTCATGCAGTTCCTCTGCTGCTTTTGATCCCGAGGTCAGCTCACACCTTCAAACACAGGCAGCCAACCAGCCAGCCGCTGGGACATGCAAAACACACACGTTCACCGACACATAAGCGAAAAATGTTCACATGTGGGGGTTGAGATATGGGAACACTTTGATGCTTTCACATATGCATGATTGTGCAAAAATGACTACATTTGAGTGATTTAGAAAAGTGAGAAGACAGGTGAGTGAGAGAGAAAAGAGGTCATTTCCCAGGAGCAAAGAAGTTGTGTGTATGGGGGCAGCAAGGGTGAGAAAGCGAGCGCAAAACTGGCCAGCTGTGAGAGACTGCAGTAATTCCTCACTCAGAGCTCCATACCTGGAGACTCAATGAGCCATCCCACGCTGCAGCAGGGCCAAAGCCATGCGATTTCTCAGGCTTACTCAGCCTTACTGCGTCCCTGCGGCAGCAGCATCCTGGGCCTCGAGTGCCAGGACTCCACAAAGTCTACTTTCACTTCCACGCTCCATGGAAGGAAGGATTGGGCAATGATGCCATAACTGTCACAGTGTCAGAGGAAGTATGTCTGCGACAGTTCTCGAGGTGACAGACTCAGCAAGATTATTAAGAGCTTAAGTTGATCAGATCTGAGAAAATACTTATTGATGTCTAACTTTTTTTAAGTCATGCTTGCAACATTGCTAGGGATGCCAATGCTGGTCAAAAGGGTTGGTTACTACTGGTCAGACTAAAATACATCAACTATTGGCTATGCTATTTAGCATAAATATTCATATTCCCAGATGAAATATCCTTAAGACTTTGGTCATCCTCAGACAATTCTTCTAGAGCCACCAGCAGATGGTCTTTTTTGTTTTCTAGTGAAATATCTCAAACTATTGGATGGATTCCCACGAAATTTGGTAAACGCATTCTCGTTCCTCTCAGTTCTCTCACCATCATCTAGTCAAAATGTATTTTATCCTATACTTTTTTTGGGGTACTTTGTACCTAAAATGATGAACATAAACATCACCTGCTAAAATTGTGAGCATGTTATGCATTGTAGCATTCAGTTTAGAACACCGAGGGTGCTGCTAGCAGCACGGCTGTACTCTGTGACTTGTTTCAAAATTAATTAAAAAAAAAAAAAAGAACATAGTCTGCTGCAAAACACTTCACTGTTTATACTCCCTGTTCTTACTTATAACATCATTATGAAGATTACTCCATCCTTCTTCTTATCTTTGTGGGTCATAGTTTACATCAACCCTACAAGGCAGTGTAGAGGTGTGATCAAGTGTTTTTGGGGTGTGGTCCTTCCAAAGGTAGTGAATGAATGGACTGCATGGGCTAATGAAATGCAGCACCAGAGTCCAGTGAGGTCATCTTTCTCGCTTTCTGCCCAGATTCTGGCTGGCTGTATTTGTCTTTGTCCTCCCCTCTATGGCACATGATGGATAGCAAAAAGAATAAGGCTGATGGTGATTCTTTTTCCTCTTCTTCTTTTTCTACCCTTCTTCTTTTTTAGTGTCTTCTTTTTTACCGATCACCATTAGCGAAGTGGTAAAGTTAAGGGCTGGAGAGATGAACTCTGTGAAATTCAATCATGGGAATTGAAGGTTTGGAGGCGTGAGGTCTTGGCCCCATGGGCAGTTTGGAGATTGCTTTAGATTAATTAATGTCAGAATGGAGAGGGTGAGGCTATAGAGGACAATTATGTATGTGACTGCTGGGCATGGTGTTCGCCATTCACAGTAAAGAGTGCAGTCTGCTGATTTTCCTCTGTGTTAAGAAGATATTTTATTCCCAGTCAGTAATTTTGAGAAGCCAAAAGCAATTTAAGTGGCGATAAAGTAGGCAAAAGCCATGGCTAAATGGATGGAAAAATAAAGCCACTTACGTAAGTACTCAAGGCGCGTATAATCCAGAGAAGCCACGGCGGGGAAAACTACCGCCATCTCCTGTGCATTGTAATCTTGTGAAGGCAGACCCGCAGCTAAAAGGGGACTACCACTCAATTAAAGAATTCACATTTCATTTATACATCTTAAAACGGTTCAGTCAAAACATATAAACCACCATATTGTGTGAGTTTTGTTTTTAAAAAGGATCTTGTATTACTATGGCAAGGCTATCAGCTAAAAAATACCCTTATCTGTAGAAAATTAACTTTGAAGTCACAGCCACTTTTGCTTCTTCCACTTCATAGTGAGTGGAGGTTCACATCTTAGATTAAGCAGAGATATAAAGTATGCGCTGGTCCTTGTGGCCGCACAGGACCAAAGTGATTGTTTCACCAGCACTGGACAAAAACATTTTTTTAGAAAACAGGAATAAATCCCCTCATTTCTAACTCAGCATAAGCAATTTGTTTCAGGGTGTCTTCACAGGCCTCTTGCTGCACGGTGCTGTTTGTTTTCTCAATACACAAGTGTATCCTCAGTAACTGAGGACACAGACATCATCATGCACTTCAATATTACACAAACACTATGAAATGTGCCTGAAATACTTTGTTTCTTTTTCCTCTCGTTCTCACTCTCGCATGCAACCACAAAACAGAGCTACCCCCGCAGACAGACAGACCGACCGACGTAGAGGGAGTTTGTATTTGCGTGAACCGTGATGCACTCTAAGCAGGTGAGCACAGGAAATCAAGATTGGTCTTCTCGCTACGCTGCATTTCTATCTCCAGAGTTTTGGAAACCTTGATTTATGTGTGCTTCTTGGGTCTGCAGAGGAAAACGAACAAATGTCAAAAATCTGAGGGGCTTTCACAGTTTTCTAGCCTAACGGATAAACACAGAAATTTAACAGCTTTGAAAGAAATGTTTAACTTACATTAACATATGTATTCTTTAGTAAATATATCACATCACTGGCTTTGTATATTACAGAGCAGATTTATATGCCTTACATACCACTGAATTTAATAAACCGCCCTATTAAAAAGGAAGAAAAATCAGCACCAAGGCCAACAACAGCAAACCAAAACTTGCATTAACTGATAATAATCATACTCATTACCGGGGTATTATCATTTCTTATTATTCTCGGTAATGGAGATCCTGTTTTTTATAATGAGGCTGCAATATGGCACAGGAACTCATTAGAAAGGAGCCACCACTGGAAATACAGACATCCCTCATCTCTGCACGTCTCCTGCAACCAACTGTAACATGCTGCCCATTCTTCTCATGAGAAAAAAAAACTTTGTTGACAAGCAAGGGGGTGCTTGGGTAATTGTTTTTGCCTCACTTTGGACAGGTTAATTAATTTCAATTACTGGCAGCTCTCCAGTTGGAGGTTAGAAGTCAATGCTGCAAGTGTGGTGACTGATATATACTTTTCCATATATCCAAGACAACATAACTATGTTGGGGTGACAACCTGCTTGGGATTATATTTAGACACACTTGTCTCTGAAGCTGCTATTCCCGACTGATACGAGAGAGTAAGCTCTTGAGAGTCTGTAGCTGTCTCCACATAGTAGAACGGTAACCATCAAAATGGCATTATGAGATGGAAGCACCTGCTTGTTTTCAAGAAATTTAGGCTATTCAACAAAAAGGAAGACACTTTGGTTTTGGCTTTGAACAAGCCTTCTTCCCCCCTCACCTCCTGTACTTACTTTCACCTTTTCCCATCATTGAGGAATGCCTTTGGACAAGATGAAAGCAAATATCTAAACACTTCTGTCAGGGCACACTAGACAAACTATATGGAGAGAGCATGTGTGAAGTAAAGTACCTCTAAAAGCTACCGACAGTTTATAATGGTTTAATGTACAGTATAGGCCAGACTGCATGCGTTTGCACTAAGTTGAAAAAAAAAGCATCATCACAGTGGATGAAGGTTTTTAAAAGCAACATACCCTGTTGAAAAATAGACTCAATGATGGTGTCACTGATTACTTAGACAAATATTCAGCTCAGGTTAGAGAAACAGGAGAAAATTATACCTAATTAGGAATTTGGTTGGATTGCCATTGCATGTTGAACACCTATCTCTAGCTGCTCTGAGGCCACGTTCAGATGGTTCAGGCCAACTTCAGCCCTGCGTGAAAAGATGCAGTCCTCTAATTCATTTGAATAGAGCCAGTCCAGCCGTGGAGGAGGGTTGCCAACGCAAGGGGCTCTGGAATTTTTGTTTTGCCATAATGCAACCTGAGGTCATCTGGCAAGGCATTGTACTGACCAATTACACACACATTTATTGTCAAATACTTGGTGAGTTAAGAGTAAAATCTTGTTTGTTAGTTTCATAAAACATTATGCAGTGTTCTCACGTAAGGCACTGGTCTGTTTGAAGTCGGACTTCCCAGAATGTATTTCACTGTCCCACCAGTACCTCAAACAACAAGCCCCCCAAGAATGCAGACCCCTGTGTTGTTTTAATGTTCAGTCTGAATTAAGCTCAGGCTTAATATATACATGCATATAAATGCTAATGTCAGCATACAACAATAGCACTAAACGCAAAGTACAGCCGAGGCTGACTAATTAGCTTTACAGGTATTTCGGTCAGAATCCAAGGTATTGAGAATATTGGAAAGTTGAAACACTATTTTATATTGATTACCCATCCTGAAGAGAACATGCATGCATGATTTTGAGAAGCATTTTGCTCAATGCCACAGATGTTAACCTCATGGTGGTGCGAAAGGACAAGTCAGCCTATCATCATATGCAGGGACGTGCACAAGTATGGGCTATTGTTGCCTGGGCAACTGCCCGTTTGCCCTGGTTGGCTTAGATGCCCCTCTGGTGAAAGAGCCTAAATAAACTTTTCTTTCTTTCTTTTTTTGCGGTTATGGCAGCATTAATACGGCAATCTTTACTAAAGTTAAACCAAATTAAATCGCTATATCATCCAATCTGGCCCTCAGCAATTCTCTCTAACCCCAGTCACGTGACTTTGTTTATATTTTCACGCATGAACAGCCGCAAATTAAAGAGGGAAAGCCTCATTTCTAGATTAGCGCAACAGCCCCTCCAAATGTTTGTGCATGTCCCTGATCATCTGGGAACCATAAATGTCTGTACCAATAATTCCTCTACATGTTGAAATATTTCTCAGGATGAGTTAAATCTTTCTAATAGTTGTTTTTGAGATTCAGAAATCATGGCCTTCACAAGACTTCCTGAATATTTAAAACATAATTAACTATATAAATAGTGTAATTACAACACATGATTAACTGGAGACAGTAGAGACATATCAGTCTGCAGTGTACAAGTTTTAAAAGTTGTTTAAACCCTGGAGCAAGTTAGGATGTATTAGTCAGTGAAGATGTCGATTATGTTAGATGAGATTTGCAACTTGCTTTTATGTTGCAATATTCAATATTAGGTCTTGAGCAGGATTGTTTTTTTCTGGTGATAACAGCATCGACAGCAATTAGTCATAATCAACTTCCTCAGCACGCAACACCTAACACAGATTGTTCCATATGCAAGCCATTTTTTTAGGGGATGCCAGGAGATGTAATGTCATAAAGCTTCTGGGCTTTTTAAAAGGTATTATATTGCTGTGTGAATAATACACGAGATAGATTGGTGAAAATTACAAGCTGTTTGCAACAGATTTAAAGAATTAAATATTTATTTCCTCTCAATCCATTATTCATTTGGGAGTTCATCAGATGTCGGGCAGAGTCAACACAAGAAAAGACAAGCACATCATGTTCAGTAATTTTCGTTCGCTTTTATAAGACCAGGATGGTGATAATGAAGCACTTTATCTGTGCAAGTCTACATGTTAGGTCGCAAAACGCTAATTATTTCTTAATTTTATAGTATATAAATTATTAATATAATTAATATAAAGTATTATACATTTTCCCTCGGGAAGGGTACCGACTTCCCAAGTGCGACCTCTCGGTCGGAATCGGCAACAAAATTAAACAACCTGACTTTGTCGATCCCAGTGCACGCTTCTCACTTCAACGAAACATGTATTACCATAATAGCTACATGGGGCCACATCAGCCCCGATTGATTGGTTAATTGCTCAGAATCCCTCAACTGTACCCCAGTGGCCGACTTTTGCCGCCTTAGGGATTTTGGGATTGTGTCAACATTTCCCCATGCCATCTCATTCAGTCCCTCTTTCTGCTACTCTTCTACAGAGCGTGAAGCATGAGATTGGATTTACAGCATAATGGAATAAAGCACATTGTTTCTCATCTGTGATAGAACCCGACTTGTCCAGCTGGAAAGTTGATCAAAAGCTGTGCATACAAGAAGAAAGAATTGTTTTATTCTTGCCCTCTTGTTGAGTATTCTTCCCCAAAACAGTACATATTTGGGTTTCTTGGTGCTGACGCTATTGATTTGCTTTGTTGTATTATGCTGGGTTTTGGAAGAAGAGTAGGAGTGAATAAAAGAGGTCTAAATCAAGCGATCAAAGGCTCTGATGTGACAGGTGTAGTGTTTTCCTCCAAGAAGCCTGTGGTGAAATTTGTATAGAACTAGACGTGATGAAATTCATACTCCTTAATTTAGTGCATTGTTTCGGCAGCTGTGATGAAGATTACTTAGCATTCTTGGCATTCATGCCATCCCAATGTGAAACTTAATCAGCAGGAATGTTGTGATCTGCTTTTCTTTGAGATCTACAGAATGTCCATTTTTCTCTTTGACTCCCTCCCTTTCATTTCTGTTAACTGACTTTCATCTCAGTTAATTAACTCTTATCTGCTCTACTGTTAAAATGATAACACTTTCCAGTGTCACACCAAAGCATAAGTTACAATGTTGCCGTGTCATCTATTACCACTTTATTTTCATTTCCATATACACGAGGTATAAGCAGAGCAAAGAACATCTATGTGTTTGGGTTGAAGCAATGAGACTGGAAGGTCAGACTAGATGTAATTACTCGGAATCTTAATGACTTCTTTTGGAAACTGGCGCTGGCAGCCCGTCGTTCAATTTATGTTCTTGACTTTTTAGTTGCTCTTTAACAGTGTGAAAATGCAGAAGTTAATCACTATCTCGTTGCACTGAACAGCACTTGGATGAAAGCTGCAGGTGCCACAGTCTGGAAGTATAATAACAATTGAAATTAGCATTTTAATTGCATTATAATGTGTTGGGCTTCTGTCCATACCAGTGCAAATGAGACACAGTAAGTATGGTCCTTTACCTGGTTCTTTGTGTAGCGAGAACACAGAACAATACCTTCAGAATAGCCCTGGTGAAGTCTAATGAGAGAATAGGAAGAGCAGTCGATTCAAACAGAAGACTGTTTTAATTCAAAGGAGAGAGGGTAAACAGTGTTTCCAGCAGCTTTATTCCAACTATTAACTTAAACTTTCAAGACTGTGAAATCCGTTATCATTAGGTCTCGCAAGACAAAAGGACTTAAAGCAACAGAGGAGAGAACTGAGAGGATAAGACAAAAATGTGTTTTAGTTGGACCTGTGGTAAAAGATAACAGCCTAAGTAAAGCTAGACAATTCATTTATTTACAGATCTACAAATAAAAGGTAGAAATGCATATAGATAACCCCTGACTTGTCCTCTAATGGCATTATGAGGTTGACATTTGTGGAGTAAAATGTCAAAAAACTAGGCCTATTGGATGAATAGCCGATGAAATTAGGTTCAGACGAAGGAATATGTGATTTGTTCTATTGCCTTCAATTCTTTTGTTCATGACCAAATACCTTAAAAACTAATCACATTCCCACCACCCACAGCTACTCCTTTACTACTTTGTGTTAAGTGCTAATGAGCCAACGTTAACACATCAACACGCTAAACTAAGTGAATCGGGTAAACGTTTCACCTGGTGCAGCATGTTAGCTGTTAGTTTTTTTCTTTGTCACATGCACAGTACATTGAAGATCTTTGAGTTTCGTCGGTTGGTGAGATAAAACAAGAAATGTGGAGATTGAATCTAATGCTCTGGGACATTTAATAGACCAAACTATTCATTTAGAAAATAACCCACAGATTATTTGGCAATTAGCTGCAGCCTTTTACTTCAGATAATTAGCTGCTGAAATGGTTGAAGACATGTTTTAAATGTGGTGAAGGAGATATTTCTAGATTTATATAGTTTCAAAAGACAAACACAAATTAACATCTAAAAGAACCATTTTAACTTACCAGATCTGGGTAATAATTTAAAGAAACCATCAGGCATTGCAAAAATCCATTAGGGCCTCATAGCATGCACCCCCATCTTGTCTGATATAATATTGTAAATAGATGAAAAAGGTTGACCACAGAAAGACAGGTGCTGACGACTCATATCTTTTATCTCACGTCTTAAAAGACAGAATCTCCAACATCAGCAGTTGGCAAACACGCCACATCAAAAAGAGTGTAGGAGTGGATGCGTCCATCCTAATTAGTATGATAGAGTCCTGATCTGTGAGTGAGTGAGTGAGTGAGTGAGTGCGCACGCACACACACACACACACACACACACACACACACACACAAAATCCGAGCCTACTCGGATTCCTTGCTGTATGTGTGTGCACACACACACGTTCCAACTTTATCCTTGGCACTGGAAAGATGAAAACTATTGGCGAGTTAAAATGCATTAAAATAAATAGAAGCTGATGTGTAAATACACACACACCAAGCCCAGCTGTAGTTTTGTGACATTCCTACACACACAATCCAAGAATATTCCTGGTGATGGCAGAATGAGCAATCTTGGCACATGCAGTTGAATTCTGCATAGTCAATGTGAACGGGTCTGACTGCCTGTCATCTTCTGTGGACTCAAACTTCAAGCTTGTAAGTCATTTCTGTGAAGGAGCTCCAGTTATTCTACGAGTAGTTTGACCAAAAAACATTGGGATTCAATTAAAATGTAAATTCTTGCTAAGTTGATAAAAAGGAACAACAGTCCTCTCAGTTTCTCAGGCATCAGACAGAAGGCGTCTTTTTTTACAAAGAGACCGGAAGTTGTTGTGTTGGACAGCAGGTGAGCAGTGTGTCCCAGCAGGGAAATTAACATAAGGTCAGGGGGTGGGCGGGATTCCAGCCATTCAGAGGGATTTACAGACTGATCTCCTCTCTGCTGTTTCCCTATCTGCTTCTCTAGCTTCCTGCACACCTATCTTCTGTGTATTGCAGGTCTTTGTCTGGTGCATTGACAGCTCCCAGAAAGACTCAATCTGGTCTGCACCTTTGAAGTTTTTCTACTAGCGGAGAGAAACTGTTTTGCAAGGAGCTGACACACTTTTTCGACTTGTGTTACTTAAAAAAAAAAAAAAAAAAAAAGTCGGCAAAATGCATGTCACGTCTAACCCAATATGCTGAAGGGCAAATGCAACACTTTGGAACACTGAATCCATATACGACTTGCAACATTTCTTCAAGTCAGATACATATTTCCAAGTTTTCAAATTTCACTTTTTTTTCATTCATACTATAGTTGTGGATATACCATTGATGTCCATTGGGGACATTATCCGAGATTAAAAATGCAAAACACACTGACTCCAGTGGCCGACAATTTACTTCTGGGAGGAGTGTACTGCTTGTTTTGCCATTTGGTGGGATTACAAGAAGTACTGGTGCCACTTAGAATGATCATATCCAGCAAGTTTTAACAAATTCTTAACATTCAACAACCGGATCTTAACTGGCATCTCATCATGCTCAAACACACTGTCTGCACCAGGTGCTCATCCTTCCCTTGTGACATTCAGACATCCTCCTCACTTATCCTGTCATCACACAGACACGGGAGCAGGCCCGTCCCTGCCCTCTAGATTACATCAGTAGTGGAGGGCCAAGGAGACATGATGAACCTGCTTATCATGATTTTGTCACTTGATGTTGATGAAAGCTAGTATGGACAGCAGTATTTTAAAGACACCGTGGGAAGCAAACCACACACTCCGTCCTATTCCCGAAGAGAAAACCTGCTTTCACTCTCTTTAAAACTTAATTTCCTTCACATAACATTACTGACTTGTCTCTTGACCAAATCACTAAATACCACCCCACATTACTAATCAATGTTTTTCAAATTAAATAATAACTGAATGAAAATAAGCAAGTCCACCATTGGATGACGGCCTCCAGACAACTTGATGAATCATACAAAAGTTTATCAGTATTAAGTACTCAGATCCTTTACTTAAGTAAAAAGTACCAACTTACAGTACATTAACATTAACTGCATTGACTTTAGTAGTAGAAGTAAATATAGAGAAGTATTTCAGCTTAATGTATGTGCAATGTATCAAATTATATATTATCATACATGGCATTATTAGATTGACAGCGCTTAGGCCTCAATGCATAAGTAGCATTTTATTGGTGTAGCTGGCACAAGGGGAGATATTTTTATCTACTTTATATACAGTTAATTTAATTTAATGTAAATGTGCTGTATTTATATAGCGCTTTTCCAATCTTAACAACTGCTCAAAGCGCTTTTACATCTACAGGGAACATTCACCATTCACACACTGTGGCCGGGGCTGCCGTACAAGGTGCCACCTGCTCATCAGATAAACTTTCACACACATTCACACTCCGATGCGCAGCACCGGGGGCAACTCGGGGTTCAGTATCTTGCCCAAGGACACTTCGACAATGACTGCAGGGGCGGGGATCGAACCACCAACCTTCCGATTGGCAGGCAACCGCTCTACCACTGAGCCACAGCCGCCCCAGTTAATCTGGTAGTTCCCAACAAAAGAGTAGATGATGGGAAATGATGCATGGGAAAGAGAAAAACAAAGTTCTCCTAGGGCCACAAACAGTTATTTATATGAAACATCTGTGATATTTAGAGGAGCAATTATTCTTTGGTGCAACTGCTAACAACTCATAAACGTCTGAAACGTGACACACACTACATTGTTTTTTGTGAGGGGTCATAAGCCAAAAAAGTTGGAAACCACTGGTTTAGTTTTTAATAATCATGTTTTAATGTAAAGTATTGATATGTAAAGTAACTACATATGTGATGAAAATACTTCCCTCTGATTTGTACTTTAATAGAAGTATAAATTAGAATTAAATGGAGATTTCAAGTAAAGCTTGATTACATCAAAATTAAAACTAAGTATAGGACATGAGTGAATGTACAGTGTCACTTTCCACAGCTGTTTGCCTTTAATCAAATGGGAACCAAACAGACAACAAAAGTTAAATAAAACTGTAAACTGACATGCTATGTGCTTAAACGTGGACACAATTCACTCATCCACTGCGGATTATTATCTCTGATCATATTTGAACAGATGTTAATGTTGGGACACTTTGCAGCTGTATGGCAGGATATCACCTGCTCTGTAAACAGGTCACAGTAGCGGATGTACAAACATCTTTAATAATAAATATTAAACACACCAACTAGATTTTTCAATAAGTTTGAAAAAGATGGCCACTTGCCAGAGGAGCTGCTAAAGAACTTAAGCTTATCAGGCATGCTTAGTTTTCTATATATAATTACAGTGGAAGTGCCTTCCATTTCTTATTGTTTTATTTACTTTAAAAGCATATTACACACTGTAGCTAACTGGATATAGGGTTAAATCCCAGTGAACCAGACTAAGAAAGTACAACTTAAAGTTATAAAGGTGTTCAGGCAGAGAAAGGAAAAAAATCTGCTCACAGTTTAAAAAATCATTAACGTTCCGATGTTGTGATGTTTTGCAGTCCTTGCACAAGGATGCAATATGAATTTGTGGCAAAATTAAAAAGAAAAATGCAAACAGTGTATAACTACTGACAGGTACCCCCTCTTGCAATAAAGTGGGAAATCAATAACAGGCATATTTTTTTACATCTTAACCATCCTCACCCATACCTGGAATGTGCCTCTCTTTGTTTTTTCCACGACCACTGCATGCATACCTCCCTCAAAATACTAGTCACTGGATAGGCTCTGACGTGCGAGGCTTGGAATTGCAATACATCTTTGACAGACAACACAGGGTAATTGAGCCGTCTATTCCGTTTCTCAAACGGCCTTGACGACCTCAATAATCTTGGAAAGGGTTCAGTGAATATCCTTGAGGAGTGTTCTGTGTTGTATCCATTATACAGCTGTTTATACCAGGATGAAATGATAAGTAAAGTGGTTTAAATGATGGATTGTTGCCTGTTTTCCAAAATGCAAATATTTCCCCTGAAAGCATCAATTACTCAAAGCAAAACCAGTGCGCAGCATACAGGAGTGACAAACACAGAGTGCTTATCTAACTAAAACACACAGGAACACACAAATATATGAAGGCTGTATTCTTGATGGATTACATTCATTTCAATGTTTAAAGTGATATCTGAATATCTGTTTCAAAAAATAGAATCGATTAGGCATGCAAGTTCATTTTAATTCCTATATATATATATATATATATATATATATATATACACACACACACACACACACAGTATATATATATATATATATATATATATATATATATATAAAAAAAACAGGGATGAGAATGGGATTGTGGCTCGTTTTTGCAGTTGGCCATGAAATTTGATCCAACTTGTCTAACACACATATTGCTTATCGAAAGGTTTATAATTAAGTGTACACACATTTTAAATTATTCAAGCTCAGCTGATATGTATGCAGCTTAGTGATGCAGCAGCTGAGAGGCTCAGATATGAAAAATGAATGTCCTTGAGTATACACTCTGCAATGCATTCCAAAAGTGGGCTGTACAATTGATCTTTATCGATTGTAGAGCCCATTATTAATTTTTTTTCTCCATCTAAACTATCACACTTCGGAACAAATCTCAATGCCATTTTCTGTCACAAAGATGTGCGATAAAAGAAATCAATCAATACTTAAATGATACAAACCAAGCGCACTGCTCTTGTCATGCATCAGCAACAGGTACAGGCTGCTCATAAACATGTGGTTTAAATGATCACTGGTGCAAGACTGCTCTCTAGTGGCACCTCATAGGTTTACTTTTTTCAAAGTTGGCCTCAAAAAAGTAGTCACATGTTCATTTCAACAATTTTTGGACTCTGTAATCATCCCTCGTGCACATACAGGCTGCAAAGAGACCAATTCCTGACAGGATTCCGATAGGTGTAAGGCATGGGGGACTAAATCTACAGTAGCCTACAGTTTTCTAGTTAGACAAATTAAGGAGGTATCCTCCAAAGAGAGTACCAAATCCCCCCAGTGTGTATCCCTCCACTGCAGCTCAGCAAGAGGACACTGCTTGAAAAGAAAAAGAAAGAGAGGGGATTTTCTACTAAAAAAGGCTTTTGAAGAAACTGGTCTTTGTTAAACTTAAAAATAAATTTGCAGGGTTATTTTGACATGCATTTTAAAAGGGCACTTCACACAATGTTACATATCTAGTTCTTTTTACTCATCACACAGCCTGGGAAACACATAAATAATGTCCTCTGTGGGTCTGGACAGAGCGTTCCAAAGTTTGAGAAAATAACTGATTAACTCATCAAGATTGTATAGGTTTAGGCTTGAGACTTATAACAGAAATAGAAAAGAAACCTTTGTCAAATAGGCAAAACTAAAGAAGTGGTACACTGCAAAATAGAAACAAATCATTAGGAATGACTGTTATGAGTGTGAAATTAAGTAAATGGGGTCTTTTTTGGAACCATTGTTCGTCTACAGCACAAGGGGTCATTAATTACAAGTGACTTCACAAGGCAAAGCAAAAAAAATATCACCAGCAGAATTAGGAACAACAGTTTAATACAGAAAACGGATTTCCCCCAAATCAAAACATAAAAGTCAATTCTGCTTAACTCGCAAAGCTACTACTGTAAATGGAGAGATCGGATATGTCTACCATCATGGGAATGAACATGAAGTTATGTGACGTCAATGATGTCATTAAGTGATGTCAACAGAGTTCAAAGCTACATTCGGATTTGTACCTTGCAGCTTCTCTGTTGCATGCCTCCGATTTTACAACCACAGGAAAGATTCTTTAAAGGCATCAGTGACCGAAGCTCTATGATTTGTCATTACAATATGAAAGATTATCATTAAAAAACATTTTAAATGCAGATTCTCCGTGAAGATCTCCCTTTATGTACTTCCCCAAGGCCCCGAATACATTTATACAGCATTCATTTTTCTTTTTTCTTTTTGAAATGTTCAGAAACTGTACACAGATTACCTTTTTGCTAAAACAAACACAGGAAGCAGAGCATTGTCTTAACAGTGTTATTTTCGGACATACTGAAATACAGTTATCCAAAAAGCAAAGTAACAACCTTTCCCAAAGCAATACTATAACAGACAATACAAACACAAGAAATACACTAAGTCGGCTGACCTCTACCAGCCTGTGGCAGATAAACAGATAAGAAACAGACACTGTTGTTAAAAAAAACAAACATTTTGGTTAGTCTTCATATTGCAACAATGATGAAAAAAACTAATAACTGAGTTTTGTGACTCATAAGCCTTTAGCTCCAAAATTGTTTGGAGCCTGAGCTTGCAGCCCTGTGAGTATCAGAATTGTTCTATTTTTTTCATTTTTCAGTTGATGATATTGTTCTCAATTCAAGCCTTCAGCTCAACATTGCATTTCATAACCAATCTGATTATCTTACAGCTGGATCTACAACGACAGAAAATGTTTGTTGAGGGAGAGAGCAACACTTTTTTCAGACTTCAGAAGACCAATTCAATTAAATTCCAAAACTATTTTTAAAGACACAGAAATGTAATTTTATACCGTTTGCACAGAATCTTGCTTTCTGGCATACAGGTGCTCATGTAAAGCAGCGACAGGCAGAACCCAGGAGTAGATGTGATCATTTACAGACAATCTCTTCTGCTGCCATGAAGTGTTCCTTTATTTCACCAACTTGTTTCACTAGTCCTCGCTCACTTCCATTCACAGATGTGATAGACACTTAAATTGCCTAATGTCCCAGTATAATCACCATGATATATTTAACATAACCAGTTATGCTAATAAGGTAATTATTTAAGACAATTGGTGCATTTATTATCAAATAGTTCTCCTTTGACATACTTTGTCTTCAAATTACACATCATTAATGAAGCATTGACAGTAATAAGTTTGCAGAAGTGGAAACACATCCAAGTTATTTAAAATACACATCTTCACAGCAAGATGCACCAAAATCTAATTAGACTGTCTACACTATAAATTGTCTATAATGCACTAATGTCATAATGTAATTCGGATCCTGTACTCAGAACAAAGTCTATAGACGCAGACACCAAAACTACATAATGTCCTACATATTAAGTAACGAAGTAGCAGGAACTAAATATAACTCAATTCCCCAATCATGCTTGTAGAATAAGTCAATTAGTTTATATCTGTGAAAGGAAGTGGCCTCAGACATACAGCTGGAAGCAAATTTATAAAATGAACAGAACACACTTTCAAAGCATCTGTCTTTCAGCTCATCTGTATCTCACCCATTTACCTTTGAGCTTCGAGGTCAAGGCTTCTTTTCTTATCCCAGCTGGGAGGGGGTTCTGCAGCCTTGACTTGAGGCACACAAGCTTCCTGAGGTCATCTGTTATTGCCAAACTCCATCAGATGACCACTTTTTGTTTACACAACACAAAGTAGAAAAACAACTTGGATCTAAAAACCATCCAAACACACACACACACACACACACACACGCATACACACACTTGCATCCAAATAAACATCTGCTCTCGTGTGATGAGAGTTAGGCTGGTAACAATCACTGAGTTTGAATGTAAGAAGGCAGTGCATGAAAAAAAGGCAAAGTGGTATAAGGGATTGATTAGGTGGACCTGCTCTCTGACTGGACCTCCCTGTGGCTTACAGGGACGTCTTGTTGACCGACTTGTGGAGGGGGCGACAGTGTGTATGGGGGTGGGGCTTCATTTACGCTAATGGTGTCTCCCTCGGAACTAAGAGGAGCTTGATGGGAGGGACGAGGAGCGTCTGCCTCATCTCCATGAGCACATTCGCTGTAGGGAGGGGGCTTCAGATCATCCTCTGAAAGGAAAGAAGAAAAAGGGTCAACCAGTCCATCAACGGTCTAAAAGACATGTGCATTAGGTTAAATAAGCTTCAACATTCAAATGAAAATAAGATCACAATATCATTTTATGCATGCTATCAAAGTTTTATGTGACAATGATTTTGCCGTGTTTTCACTAGCGGGGAGCTCCATTGCATCCAAACAAACGCTCCCAATTTCTCTCCAAGCTGCATCACCACATGACAAGTGCATGTTACTGCAGATGAAAAACTGTGCACAGGAAAAGACGGCCAGGACACTGATGTGAATTAATGTTGTGTCTTTCAGAAACACAGGAAGGAAATGCGCTGAAAGAAAACACTTCATAGGAACTACAAAACTGTGTCAGAATCTCCGAAACCCAGTGATGGTGAGGAAGAACAGACAAAACGTTGTCGGAGAAAACTGACCGCAGAGCAGTGGAATCCTGAATCCTCCTCGTCGATCATCAAAAAATTGTTTGCAGCATGTCCCCTGTTTTTAACTTCTTCTCCACGTCAAGTTGATATTTTAGTCTCCTTATGGTCCCTTCAACCACTTCCTTGTTTGCTGTCCTCTCATTGGAAAATACGCTCCATTTTCACTTACTAAATACCACCTTTGCGATTCCGAAAGGCTTGTCTCTCCGTCACTGTCTCTCAGTCTAACAACACTCTCGGTTTAGAATTTACGCAGGAACATTTGACAGTGAAGACGATGACCTAGGATGTATTTTTCATATCTAATACCTCAAAAGGTCACAGAATTACAATTTGATAGTGATAGTAAGCAAAATTGAGTCTGACAGACGCATTAGGAAAGTGTAGGAAGAACATTAACCAGTTTAACTATTTAGATGACAGCAGGCCCTCAGACGCCCTCTGGTATCTCTTTAAAAAGATCATATGTGGGGGCGAAAACTAGGTTCCAACATCATGTAATACAATAAGTGTTTAAATATCAACACTTTCACTCTCTGTAACCCTACCTGGTAACACTAATAATAACCATCAGTCAAAATAGGCAAACTGATAGGTAGTTACACTTAAAGTTAATAGTTATTTTACTGTTAACTATGAAATTAAAGGAATCATGTTTACTAATGGTTAGGGTTAGGTTTAACAGGGTATGGTTTCACACATCACAACATTTTATGTTTTTGAGTATTTGTTAATGATAACTAAATGGTTTGGTAGGCATTAGTTGATACTAGATATTGAAATCATGTTTATCGATGGTTTATAAAACAGTTATTAACCACTGAATATAAGTATTAACTAAGTATCTATGTCAACTAATTATTTTGTATTACACTGAACTAATTAAATAAATTAGAACATTACAAATAATAGGTAAACATGTCATTGTTCTTAAACAGTAAAACAACTTTTAACTAAAGTTGAATTATCTATCTATATATCTTTCTAACTATCTATTGACAGTTTTTATAAAGTGTTTCCTCACATCTCGCTCTCAGACAGAACGAGCACTTCAGATCAAATTATATGGCAAAAGAAGAGACTCTGAATCTTGACACAAAACTCAACAACTAGTCTGGCTAGCTTGTATCCTGTTTTATGTACTCACAATGACATATTGAGAAACATAAATAGGGGAACAAAGAATAACAGGAACACAACAAATGGTAAATATTAGATTGCTCATAACGCACCAGCAGTGTGGTGAGTGCATGAGCCTCTCTCAGTGGAAATAGAGTAGTTTTTTTTTTTTTGCCTTACTAGGTTGGCCTTTGCCAGCAAAGCGAAAAACAGACAACATAAATGTGTTACCTTGAGACCTAATGGACACATGTGCAGTAAACATCAAGGCATGTCTGTCTAGTGTACAGAGATAACCTTGAAGATGTAGTTTCATTATGAATAAGGTACTGACACAGAGCGTACTTTGTCTTTTTAAAGCAAACAGAGTACTCAATGTGTGCAAACATATGGGAGCTTGTTTAAATCAGAAAAGTCTACCGATAGAAGTACTGTACACTCGTGAATAGCATTTCAGACTCCATCTGGTCTTGATTTGCTGGTTGTGACAGTGACCCCTACAATCACTAAGGTACATGAGTCTCCAAGCTGCACCAATTTTGATGGAGTCATGATGCTGGTGGTGTTAAAGAAGCTGGGGGCCAGTTGATGTCAGGAGTAGTATCAACCTGGTGCAGGTAACTGGATTAATAAACTGTACTCTGATCAGTGATTAGGTTTTTGGTTAGGGTGAAGGAGTTATAGTTTTAGACTTACACTGGACTTACTTCCGTGATAAGGGGTTATGCCGTAACAACGATGTCATTGTGCATAGGCTCGGTTATGTTATAGGCTATGATGTGCACCTTGGGCATTCGTTTCTAATACCAGTAGTCTGAACAATCTTGTTCAGAGTGAATACAACAAAGTGTATGATTGTGTTGACAAGAAGGCTTGGTTTTATTCTCCTTTTCAGTAACACACATACAGCAAAGCCCTTTCTACTGAAAACCTGGTGC
The DNA here is from genome assembly GCF_008692095.1 of Etheostoma spectabile. Taxonomy (NCBI): domain Eukaryota; kingdom Metazoa; phylum Chordata; class Actinopteri; order Perciformes; family Percidae; genus Etheostoma; species Etheostoma spectabile. The sequence continues at coordinate 14,491,650 of NC_045754.1, read as the reverse complement.
TCTATCACAATAAGTGAAACTATGTTGCGACCACAGGGAACGCTCAGTGATAGAACAAGGCGGACTTTCCCCTTACTGCAGCTTACAGGAAATTATGAATGAAGACGTAAAAGGGGCTAAAATAAGAATTAGGCAGTCTTCCTGGCTGAACTTTTGATTCGCTTGGTGAATGAGAATGTTTGAGTGCTACCTCCAGAGACGGCCTCATATGGTGGTGGCATGTCCAAGTGGGAGAAGGATGCAGCTGGTGGCAGGGTTGAGGAGGGCTCTTCTATTGAGAGGTCATCTTGAACACCATACCAACTAGGCCAGACAGAGGTTTGCTACAGAGGAAAAGGAAACAGAGAGAATTAATGTGTTGCACACAAAAAAAAGCAAACGCACATATAAATACACCAGTGCACATACATCTATTAGCAAAAGCCAACAATTCAAATGTCAACACTGCTAACACTTTGAGGATACTAACTAGGCTCGTTTGACAGAACCCATCTCTAGAGAGAACATTGCTGCTGGTTATAATGATATTGGACTTCCTTTAAACTCTTCGCTTCAAGCCTATATTGACAATTAAGTCTAAACACACTGAAGTACAAACATCACTAAACAAACAGCAATTTTTAGGAACGGAATGAATGATACTGTAGGTGTGCTGCCTGTATTATACTTCTTTTTATGTGTTCAAACATGTGTTATCCATCATTGGGCTGACAAGCATTGAATGTTTTCAGCCCGAATCTGATGAACCATGTTAACCCTCCCCCGAAACATTAATGAGTCACATAAATAGGCAGTGGTTGACATTCGGTTGACATTCTGACAGGGAGAACGAGTATCCACAGTCATCTTCAACTGACAAGTTAGAGGGGTAAGTAAATATATTAAGGTCTGAGCATTAAGAAACCTTTTAGTTATTGTATCTCCTATCCCGCCTTTGAAGAAGCTCTCAATGTTTAAAGCTATAGTGCGTAGTTTCTGTTGCCCCCATGAGAAATTAGTAAGTAGTAAATTAGTAAGTAATGACATGATACAAGCCCCCTCACTCTGACATCTCTCCATTAGTGCATGTAAAGGTACTGAGCATGTGTGTGTAATTCAGGCCTTTGTGTATTAACAACAGAGTGTAAATTGTAATTTCCCCTTGTGGGCCTAATAAAGGATACATTAATCTGAATCCTAATTAATCTTAATACAGTAATCTCACATTACTCTTAATATTTTGGGACGGCGCATAGCCCCCACCCCTCCTCCACGCAGTTGCTAGTAGCCAAGGAGGACACGAAGGATTAAAAAAAAAAACATGGACTCTTAAGAAGAGGTAATTATCTTCACTCGAGTTTCCGTGCGCGAAAGTCGCCAGACAACACAATCTTCTGAACATAGTCATACTGAGAAATACAGAGAGTTTTGTGGAGCTGATCGTCTTAATTAGCTTTGTAGCAACTCATTTGGCAATGGCTTGAATCTAACAGATGTTCATTAATATCCAAATGTTACACACTTAAGCTTTAATTAGTTCAAAATTGCTATCCTTTGGTTGCAGGCATGATGAAGAGTGATGAAGAAAGATACAGCAAAAAATGATCATGCCAAGTTCAAGACAACCTATAATAGGCACCACTATTTCTGTAGGCCTAAATAACTGAACCAAAACCTAATAAGATGAAGTCTAATAATCTATTAACAACCTCTCCCATCTCTCTCTGTAGGGCCTACATGTATCAAAAGTTTTTCCTCATAGCTCTTTTGGGTTCACTTTGTCTTTTCAGGTAGCCGTGAAGACTGTCCAAAAGGCCTAGTGAGTGATACTACATCAAGACCCCCCCTACCCCATAGACACCCACTATGTTTAATTCATTTATGCCCAGGACTCGAGTCGTCTTGGCATCTCTCCAGAAAACTTTCAGGGCGCTGGGTTATGGATGACTGTTGGGCCTCCCTGTTGCACATTCCATTAAAATCTAAACAGGAAACATTATACACCAGAGGCGGCAAAGGGAATAAGGGGGAGAGGAAGAAAGAGAAGGATGTAAGAACAAACACAAGAATTGGGGAGCAAGGGCAGATTAGGGACTGAGGAGGCTAAAGAGGAGTAAAAGATAAAAGAAGCAAAAAGTGAAAAATGAGTGCAAGGAGGAGGTAGGGGGGCTTCTGGGGTGGTTACTGGACATGTAATTAGTCAGTATACACACACTTGAGGCCATATATTTAAAGACACCCAGGCTAAAAGACATTCAAACTCAATTTTCACAACACAACATACAGTGGTGTGAAAAAGTGTTTGCCAACGTACCTTTTGTTTTTTTCATTTCATGTTCCTTGCATGTTTGTCCAAAAAGTGTTTCGAAAACATCAACAATTTTTGTTTTTTTTTTTTTTTTTTTTGGTTTTTTTGTAGTTGTTTCCCCCCTTCCTCCCCCTCCTCCTCCCCTCCTTTTTTTTCTTTTTTTTTTTTTTTTTTTTTTTTTTTTTTTTGTTCTGATTTTGTTTTTTTTTTTTTTTGTTTAGTTCTTTTTTTTATTTTTAGTTTTTTTTGTTTTTCCATTTTTATTAAACAATAGTCAAGGACAACACAAGTAAACACAAAATGCAATTTGTAAATGAAGGGTGTATTATTAAAGGTGAAAAAAAATCCAAACCATCATGGCCCTGTGTGAAAAAGTGATTGGCCTAACAATTAACTGGTTGGGCACCCTTAGCAGCAACAACTGCAACCAAGCGTTTGCGATAACGTGCAATGAGGCTTTACACGGTCCTGGAGGAATTTGGCCCACTCATCTTTGCAGAATTGTCCTAATTCAGTTACATTAGAGGGTTCGAGCATGAACGGCCTTTTTAAGGTCATACCACAACATCTCAATAGGATTTAGGTCAGGACTTTGGCTAGGCCACTCCAAAGTCTTCATTTTGTTTTTCTTCAGCCATTCGGTGGTGGACTTGCTGGTGTGTTTAGGATCATTGTCCTGCTGCAGAACCCAAGTTCGTTTCACTTGAGTACACAAAACAGATGGTCGGACATTCTCCTTAGGATCTCTGGTAGACAGCAGAATTCATAGTTCCTTTTATCACGGCAAGTCTTCAGGTCTGAAGCAGCAAAACAGCCCCGACCATCACACTACCACCACCATATTTTACTGTTGGTATAATGTTCTTTTATGAAATGCAGTGTTCCTTCTACGCCAGATATACTTGGACCAACACTTCCAAAGAGCTCCACTTTGTCTCATCGGTCAGAGAACGTTGTCCAAAAGTTGGGGATCATCAAGATGTGTTGTGGAGAAATGAGATGAGATTTGTGTCTTTTTGCTCAGCAGTGGTTTTCTCCTTGGAACTCTGCATGCAGGCCATTTTGCCCAGTCTTTTCCTGATGGTGGAGATATGAACGCTGACCTTAACTGAGGCAAGTGAGGCCTGCAGTTCTTTGGACGTTGTTGTGGGGTCTTGTGACCTCTGGATGAGACGGTGCTGCGCTCTTGGGGTAATTTTGGGGGCCGGCCACTCTGGGAAGGGTCACCACTGTCCATGTCTTCGCCATTTGGGATAATGGCTCACTGTGGTTCGCTGGATTCCCAAAGCTTGGAAATGGCTTTATAACCCTTTCCAGACTGATAGATCTCAATTACTTTCTTTCTCAATTGTTCCTGAATTTCTTGGGTCTCGGCATGATGTGTAGCTTTTAAGGATTTCTGGTGGACCTTACTGTGTCAAGCAGCTCTATTTAAGTGATGCCTTGATTGTGAACAGGTGTGGCAAAATCAGGCCTGGGGTGGCTAGAGAAATTGAACTCAGGTGTGGACAACCACAGTAATAGTATGTTTTAACAAGGGGGGCAATCACTTTTCACACAGGGCCATGATGGTTTGGATTTTTTTTCACCTTTAATAATAAACACCTTCATTACAAACTGCATTTGTGGTTTACTTGTGTTGTCCTTGACTATTGTTTAAATGGTTTGATGTTCCGAAACACTTAAGTGTGGACCAAACGTGCAAAGGAACAGGAAATGAGGAAGGGGGCAAACACTTTTTCACACCACTGTATTTCATGTTACCATATGTTTACTCTGTCGACAGGCCAAAGGGTATGTCCATAAAAAAATCATTTAAGAAATAATAGCCAAGAAAGAAATGCTTTTACATACTAGAACAGATTTTCAGTGAGTCAAACGTTTAAATACACTCTGTTATTAGGTGATATTGCCTTGTAATTGGTTTCCTTGAATCAGCGTGGCATAGCCTTCCACAAGTTATATTGGCAGAACAGTAAGAACTAAGAAACAAACAAATGGCAATCTCAAACTAGTTTGTACTTCCTCTAAAAATCTGACAAACATTTCAGATTGAACACAGGATATTATAACTGGTCTGGGGAAACCCAATGCCAAAAGTGCAGGCATTTCTAAGTTTCAATGGAAAATGTATTTATGTTTTTTGCAATTCAGGCATTTCCTGTTGCACAAATATTCCAAACAATGCTATAAATATAACTTCTTATAATGTCTTTGCCTCTTAGATGCAACAACTGTAATGATAAAAATCTCAAACGCTGGGGCAGTGTCAAGGTTAGCGGGAATTGACTCAATTTACTTTTTATGCAGACTTCCATTTAAATGTAGAGAAATGTATTAATACCTTTGCCATTTATTTAGCACATTTTTACAACAACTAGAAAGTGGGCAAGAGTTATAAATAAGTTTAAAGAAAAACTTTCAGAGTAACGAGATTTATGTGATTCACTGAGCGTATTTTGGGAAGGTTCTGAATCATGGTGATTGTTTCCAGGTGTAGTAGAGAGGCAATAAAGCAGAAAGGGCCATGGGGAAGCACAATCGTGATGGCTGTCTAAACCTGTGGCACAGCCCACTGAGAACAGACTCCATACAAACTGATGTTGAAGAAAGGCATTACTATTCTAGACATATCACTGAAAATATACAGTATACACATATAAAACTACATTCAACCAGAACTATCACTTTAAGGGAACAATAAAAGATAAGATCAACAAACTCATGTCATGGGTGCATGTCAGCAAAATGTAAAATGTTACAAACCAAAGAGAACTATGAAGGTCATCCCAGTGATCAAATGACTCTTAAAGATCAGCTCATCTAACCAGTGGTGGAGGAAGTTCTTAATCTCATTACTTAAGTACAAGTAACCAGAGACATATTTACTTTAGTAAAAGCATAAGTACCACAATGACAACCCTACTTAAGTAAAAGTAAAAAGTACCCGATTTTCAATGTACTTTAAGTATTAAAAGTATGATTTCTTCTCTTAATGTCTCTATTCTAATAATAATAATAATAATAATAATAATAATAATAATAAGTATGGGCATTTTAATTAAGTTAGTTTTAGGTTAATGTAACTGTGTGACCATCTGTGGCCCAGTTTACATTCTGACAATTCTGGTTATCTATCAGGGTTCATTGTCTTGTTGAAAGGCCCATTTCAAAGGCATTTCCTCTTCAACGTAAGGCAACATGGCTCCAAGTATTTTTGATGTATTGAAACTGATCCAAGATCCCTGGTATGTGATGAATAGGCTTAATACCACAGTATGAGAAACATCCGCATAACATGATTTTTGCACCGCCATGCTTCACTGTCTTCACAGTGTACTGTGGGTTGAATTCAGTGCATGAGGGTCATAGGACAAACTGTCTGCGGCCCCTAGACCCAAAAAGAACAATTTTGCTCTCATCAGTCTACAGAATGTTCCACCATTTCTCCTTTGGCCAGTCAATGTGTCCTTTGGTATATTTCAACCTATTCAGTACGTGTCTTTTTTCCACCAATGGGACTTTGCGTGGGGCTTCTAGCTGATAGCTTTGCTTCACATAGCCTTCTTTTGATTGTAACAGCACTCACAGGTAACTTTAAGTCTTCTTTGATTTTCCTGGAGTTCATCATTGGTTGAGCCTTTGCCACTTTGGCTATTCTTCGATCCATTCGAACGGTAGTTGACCATTTTTTCCCCCACATTTTTCTGGCTTTGGATGCCATTCCAAGGCATCGGAAATCATTTTGGCTGAGCAGCCTATAATCTTCAGCACTTCTTTATATGTTTCCCCCTCTCCAATCCACTTTTTAATCAAAGTCCGCTGTCCCTAAGAGCAATGGAACGGAATGACCCATTTTGCTGAGTATTTTAGTGTGAAATGCACTATAACCAGCATGCACAACGTTTGCTTCCTTCCTTCCTTAAATATGGGCCATAATTGACACCCGTTTCTTCACAGAATCAATCACCTCACTAATTGAACACAACACTGCTATTATTTTGAACAAGCCCCTTTCAATTACAGATTCAATTACATAGAATAAGCAGCATGCATGTCATAACTGTTGGGTCTGTTGGTTTTCTATGACTCTACAACACTTACTAGTATATTATTTGCCATGTGGAAATATCACTTTAACAATAATATGATTTATGAGGTTAGTTGGACTGGTATTATTTTGAACACAACTGAATGTAAAGAACATACTTAAGTACAGTAACAAAGTATTTATACTTCGTTACATTTCACCATTGTATCTAACTACATACTCATATTAAACATTAAACAAGACCATAATTTTTCTCCCATATTTCTTATTTTTTACATGGGACAAGAGATAGAACCTGTGAATATTAAGAACAAATAGTGTGCAGCACAAAGAACATCAGTGACTGACAATTTGACTTTTTAAGATGTATGAGGAAACCAAGACCTTCAAAGAGGCACACGTTGCTGTCTGTAAATCAGTCTACTCCTTTTTATTCTTTATTTTCCTAAGATTATTTTAGGCCTTTTTGGCCTTTAATGATAGCACAGATAAAGACAGAAAATGGGGTAGATAGACGTGGGACGACATGCAGCAAAGAACCTTGGGTCGAACTCAAACTTAGGCCACTGCGATAAGGACTGAGCCATGGGGCACACGCTCCCAGTCTACTCCTGACTTGCTGTCTGTGTCTTTACTGTTATTCGCACCAAAAAAATCTCACATGCATGGTTGAAACTTTACAAACTTGTTTAAAAAAAAAAAAGAAAAAAAAGAAAAAAAAAGAAGGGTCCAGTCAAACTTTCTGAATAAGTGTCAAAGCTGTGATCTGTCACAGACTTGTTGTCAAGAAAATATAACAAATATAACAAAAGAAAATAAGCATACCAGAAGTTTGTACCTAACCTATTAATACACATCCCCACACTTGCTCAGCATGTCACTAAGAATGAGATGTAGCCTCTCATCCTTTTACTCAAAGTTAAGCGACTGGCTGAAAACCACATGCCCTCTCGAGTGAGCAAACAACTCCTCTGCAAAATGTAACACAACTGTGACCTTATTTGTCTTTCTCTTACTCAAGGACCACAAACTCCAGTTGGATAAAATAGGTGACAGTTCTGAGAATAGGGCAGGACTTTCGCTTTGTGACGCACCACTTTCAGTGTGTCTGCCATTGTGCCAAACAAAGCTGAAGTAGTTAAAGAGGAACTACACACTAAATTCTTATTTTTGTGTAGTTTGCCGATGTCCGTTTTCTTCCTTCCGCTTTCTTTGTGTTAAAATGTTAAACTCCGGCCTATTTATGAGGACTATGGTTGACTGCTCCTCAGATCTCTACAGGGCAAATCCAGACAAGTAGCTGTCCAACTACCTGTCCAATCTGAGTTTTCTATCGCACGACTAAAACAACTTCTGAACGTTCACGTTTCATCAAAACAAGTTCCTTCCAGAGGCTATTTTGCAGCAGCTCCGTGCGAAGCTTAGCGCCGCCCATGATGATTGTGATTGGTTTAAGAAATGCCAATAAACCAGAGCACATTGTTCTCCCATCCCGGAATGCTTTGTGGATTAGCCAGACCCTCCTCTGCAGCGCTGTGGAGGAAGGTCTGTCAAAGCTAGACTAAGTTGTGTGTGACAACACGGAGAAGTGACTCGTTCAAAATAAGAATGGTGTTCCATGTGACTGGTGGTGCGAGTGGTGGTCAGTCAGTGTCCACTGCATGCTCTGCAAAGCCATTATACGTAACCACACCTCCTATAGTCAATCTGTTGCTTTTCTGAAATATGCTGGAAAAGCAGGTTCTAGCAGAATTTGAGGGTGTAATTACACTTAACTGACTTTAAACAAGGTTACTTATTGAAGCTCAGTTAAACAACATTTAAAGTTACAGCAAACAAAAATAGTTTCATAGCAAACAAAGTCAGGATTTTGCCTTAAGTGCAATATGTGTGCCTAGGCAGAGCAAGGACATCCTAAACCCTAAAAAAATGTTTTCTACAGAGTGAAATGACACAGTCATGACACATAAACCCTAACCCTAACTTGTCATGACAAAACCGCATGACACTTACTAAAAGAAGCATCATGTCAAAGGTTTATGACTTGTTCATAATGTTTCTCTATTGTAGATACCTTTACGTAAAGTGTAACCAAATTGTATTTGAACACAAATCACAAGGGTGCAATATTTGTCCTTAAAAATGACAAATTTTGCCAGAAAGAAAAGAGTTTGCTGCTATGTTACTCACCCTTTTTATTTTGCATACTCAAGTTTCTCTGCCAACATAAAGACATTATCTTTATTACCAAAACCTTGTACTTAGCCTCAGCCATAATAAAGACATATCCTGGAGGCGCAAAACCACTTCAGTAGTTGACAGGTAGATGATATATTTTAAATGTATGCTGTGTGTGTAGTGGGGGTCTGCACTTACACTCTGTCTCTCACACATCTGATGAAGGTAGGCCCTTCCTCCAACAATGACTATCTGAGCATTGCGTGGGTTGCTCAAGTATGCTGCCAGTTGTCTTTGTCTCGATCGGTACCAGCACACATAGAAGAATATCTTGATAATGATGAATATAATAACAACTCTGTAAAGGAAAGAGGAGAGGGTAAATGAGACATGATAGCCAGCTATACACATCCACCTATAACTCCTCCATTATCTACAAAATTATTCGTAATCATAACTACACAAGTTATAGGTTACTCACATGTACCAGTACAGCTCCATTTCTTGTGAGATGTCAATCAGCGAGTAGACGCTTTCATAGCTGGGGAACAACTTGCTGATTGCTGGCCAATACCGATAATAATAATAATTTTATTCAGGACACAAATGGAAGGTCCATTGTACATTAAAAATGACAATATTTACAAATATAGTAATGAACATACACATTAACAATTATAAGTAATGTTTCCGTAGAAGGCTAAATTAAATAACGTTACCTTGCGTTTTAAATCAAACCAATTGTAATAACAAAGTTTATGATTAACACTAACGTTAGATCACCTTTATAAAATCAAAGATCTCATCTGCTTATGGTTGAGCTAGGTAGTTCACATTAGAGTTAAATGTTGAAGCATTTTCTGTAGCTAGCCTAACTTAAAACAGATGGTACGTTAAGCACGTTATTTCCTCCGTTTACTTAGCTAGCTAGCTAGCTAAATACAAACACAAGAACATGATCTTGAACTTACTTTATAGCGACAACTCGGCCTTATGAGTTGGCTAGCTGTAAAGGTGTGCCATTCCCCTCGTCGCTTCGGATATGCGATGCGAATTAGTTCAGCTAGCTAACGTTATGCTACCGGACAGTTAGCTAGCAGGCCACAAAAACAACTGCAGCTAACCCTAACGTTGCTCTATTTACCCACGCCCACCCCGAACAAAACAACTTAAATTGGCCTGATTATTAAAAACATATCTTATCTGTATTATATACAAGGTTACAAGCGAGTTAGTTGGCAAGCTAACGTTACGCGTTAACTTAAAGAAGTAAACTAGTCCTGCAGAGTTTTAGCTTCATCCTCTTTGCGTTCAATGCTGCCTTTGGTTCAACAGTGGGCGGTGTTCATAGGACTGTTACCTTCAGTGCTTCCCGTAAGCTGCTTCCCCTGAATACAGACGTAATTATTACAATGAATCTGTTACTTTTTACGTGCTGTCGTTGCTGTCAGAAAACGTATATCGATTTTGTTCTTGATTTATTATCGTTGTTTAATGTCAAGCAGCACAGACCTACTTTTCGCTGCCACTGAATAATCAAACAAGAATTCCATGTAACGTTAGGTTCATAAAAAAGTACCGCAAACATAAACTGTATCTACGGGACCAAATACACATTTTTATTAACAATGTATTTATATTATACAAATATGTCAATGTAGGAAAAAATTATCAACACCATTAAAATTGGTGTTAGTTTATAATAAATATATTACAATCAGGCATGTGATTTCCTGTAATTACTTATAAAATGTGAAACGATAGAAAAGAATCTTAAAGGTCATTTCGGGTTGTTCCTGTTCCTCGACTCGTTGCCTCCATCTAGTGGTCATTGTTTTATTATGCACTCAACCATTTTAAAAAGACAACATCAAGAATGCAGTAAACAAAGACGAAAAGCAGACATCGGAATATACAGGAAGCGTAGCTATGACTGAGCACAATTTTTAAGAAGGAATCTGTAACCTTTAAAGAAATCTAAAATGATAGATACTTGACAGTATTATAAAAAAAAAGACTAAGGGTAAATTATGTTACAATAACGGCACCATTAAACCATACATTCAATTCCATAAAGCTGAAAGATCAATCATAGGAACAGCCATGGTTTAAACCCAACACTGTAAATACAAAAAAAAAACACTGATACTGTATTTTTTGCTGTACGCACTTTGTGCAAATAACAGACCAACTTGTTTTATTACAATTCAAAAGCATCTTTGATTAAAAGGTTATTTCAAAAAGCAGGTCATCCTGTAGTCTTTTCAAAAAAACGATACAACACGACAACAACACATACAAGTCTGTGAAAGAGAATGTACTTTAAAAAGCTATTTGCCAAATGTCCCATTGCTGCGGCAATGTTAAAATCAGCCCAAATTGTTTGTTTCACGTAACAGCTTTTAATGATGATTTAAAGTTACATTCACAATACATTTTCAGCTATTTGTGCAAAAACACAAACGCATTATTCACATTTTCACAATGCTTTTGCAGATAAGTGACACTTCTAAGTCCATTATCTTTCTCAACGGTTATCTTCCACAATAATGGTTCGTCTTGGGTAGGTGTCTACTTCCACAAATATGTAACGGAATTCATATTTTCCAGTTTCAGGATTCTGTGGAATAACAAGTTGAAACAGTATCTTAACTTGGTGGATATCTGTAAAACTACTTTAAAATAACAAATAATCACCTCTGTCTGTACATTTAGTATCTGCTGTCACATGTGGATTTACTTATAACTTTATTTATAGTACCAACCTCTTTTGACTCTGAGTGTACAGTTCCTTTGAGGCCTGGCTCAGAGCCTTCTATGTAGAACTTTAGTCTCATATGCTTCAGTCCGTCCTTCAGGAACTCCAGATGACTAAGGTGGACACGGACACACGGACACACACACACGGACACACACACGGTGATACCTCAGCACTAACACCTCACAGACGCTAACTCATACGATCTATTTAAAACTTAGGACAGAAATGTGCATTGTATTCATTAACTCATAATCAACAGCTTTTTTGGTCATAGTAACAATATTCTCACCTTAGATGCTGCCTCCTTCCTCGACGGGTAGTCTCCCCGTAACACTTGATTGGCTCCCCAAATGCACCAATCACCTACATTTTCAATAAACAAAAGTGTTACTTTGCTTTATTTTTCAACATGAGATGATTTCATGAGTCACACTGAATTGAATCTAGAATGGGTAACATGCAATACAATAAATCTCACACTAAATGTATGCATTCAATGTAACACTGCAATGTACATTATAGTTGAGTAGTGTGGAGGAGATGTTGTCAGAGAGGTACTATTTGACCTCAGCAACGCGTGATGTCATTCTTACCTCTGGGTTTAACCTGACTTTGTTGAACGCTTTCCCATAGATTTTATTTGGACTGGAGGAAGAAAACAGCTCCTGAAACACCACATATAACAGTCCACCTGAAAAACCCACACACACCACACACACACACACACACACACACACACACACACACACACACACACACACTTTAGTGTGCATATCCATTTTATGACTTTTATCAAGAAGTTAATTTACTTGAAATATTGAGGTTGTAGTCACCTGTCACTCCAAGCCCAATGAGCACAACTATCAAGTAGGTGAAGTCTCTGCCAGCTTCTTTTACTGGAAGATATGAGGTGGAGATTTATAAGACAATCAGTAAACTGTTTGATATCAAATAACTAACAACTAACAGTGTTGTACTTTATCAAGTAAAATTTAAATCACAAATCCAAACAGGTCCTTGCTGTATTCAATCAATCAATCAATCAATCAATCAATCAATAAATAAATAAATAAATCTTTATTTGGCTCCTGGACCACCATTTTAAGACATTATATTGGACTCTGTTCACTTGTGATGATGACTTCTCACGACTGAGATACTTTTGAATTCTACACACTATCCAATCACTGTTTATAGTGATTGAGTCCAATTTAGTGGAATGAGAGGACACAAACGAAGGCACAACGCATCTACAGTACGTATGTCACTAATTTCTTACCCTTTTGTGCAGCTGAAGGTTTGGGGCTGCCACTCTGGTACCTGGAAACCGACTTATCTCTCTCTTTGGGGTTGCTTTGATTTCTGGCTGTAGAGTTGAGCGAAATACCCCGCCGTATGAAGCAGCTCAGTACTGGCATAAAAGAAGGATTTTCGATTCTTCTGTGGAAAGTCAGTCTCGACGCTGTTGACGCTGTCCTGTGTGTGTGGATGAGCAAACTGACTTGTGCGAGTTTGCATTTCTGGGCGCTGTACAGTGTCGCTGTCTGTTGTAGATTCCGCTGCAGACCTTTCACTATCTGCATGTAAGCCATGAGTGTGTCCTCTGCGAGTTACCTTCACAGAAAGCGGAGTTAGTGTGTAGGCTACTTTAGCACGACTGCCAGCTAGCTAAAGCTAGTAAAACATACAACTACTGCAGGCTTAAATAGTAAAAAGTGACTTATTATTGGTCATGAATGTACAACATACAACATATACTGTGCTATAGGAGCAGTCTGTTAAATCAGTCGCGTTCAGGAGGCGCATTCTTTGTCGTCACGCACCGTTTATAGGAATCATGGGAGACTGAGTTTTTTTTATTGTAGACCTAACTATTGTAGAAACTAAACTACGAAGACCCCCTGGAGTAAACAGCGTAGTAAACAGCGTGCAAGTTGTGTCGTTATAGTTGTTAATGCACTATATACACTTGTAGATTATATATTTTATATACAATTATTATATATATGTATATATTATATATTAGAATATATTACATACTGATACTATTATTATAGTATATATATATATATATATATATATATATATATATATTAGTATATTTGTATTAAAGTAAATATACAGTATTTGCTATGTGTATGCTGTACTCAAATACAAGTAGGGCCTATACAGTATTTAGGCTATGTATAGGTTTATGTCATGGTACAGTATGTAACTTTTCACAATTTAAAAACACAACACAATTAAGCTTCTTGCCTGTGTGGGTTTGACTACACACGTAATCTCTGCTGTTGTGATATAGCTTTAACCTGTGAGAGTTATTGTTTTTTTTTTAAGTTACTGCTAGATCTGAAATATCTCCCACCAGGTTTGTAAGTCCATGGCCTCTCACTTGAGTGAGTTCAGGATGGGAACACATACTGGTGTACAGAGGCTGTGGTCAGCCCTGCATACTTTACATGAAACTGTGTACAGTATTTAGACTATAGTATACATCAAGCAATGCTTCAAGTTGTCACAATGGTTGTTTAATTGAATTTGTGAAATCAACAGAATGTGACACTAAGTTCTGAAATTGGAAATGAGGTAGGGTTGTTCCAATTAGAAGCAATTGCTATTTACTGGAAACCAATTTGATGATCGATTAATCATTTATTAAAAATGCTAAACAAATAAACAAAAAATGTGGACAGACACATAACTGAGGTACTGTATTATAAATATCAAAAAGGAGGCATGTTCACTTTAATAGGATTTATTTAAAGGTAATACAAAACATGAATGCCAGTCACTCTCAAATGTAAAATATTCCTGTCTTTCAAAGCTGTCCAGGAAGCTTCATATAGAACCCTTAAAACCCACTTGACTTGGAACATGGACTTTAAGTCTAATTTACACTTACATGTTTACATCTCACCTGTGTGGAACATTTGACATTCAGTTAAAGGATTTTAGCGCAATGGTTTCTCCGTGTATATTTATCCTCAGGTGTTTTTTCAAGAACGTGATTTAAGAAGAACTTCTTCCGAAAGTGTAACACGGGGCTCCTCTCTTCCTCGTGTGGATTCAAATACAAAATAGGCTCGTTCGGGATGAGCCAGGTCTGTGCAGAATCAGTCTCCAGCAATTGCTGTCCATTTCATGCCGGCAAAGTCAGTCTACGGAAAGCCTGTTCACTCCTCTCACTTAGCCCCATTGTACCGAAGTTGGTTGCAGTTCCACCAGAGTTCCACTGGGGTGATCGCAGGTGAGTGCAAAATGAATGGGATTATGAAGCTAAATGGCAAAATGTGTCTCTTTTGCCTGATTGTTGCTGAGAAATCTCAGATTTGATTGTAGTTTTTGCAAGTTCAACATGGAATGTCTGAGAGAATATTTTGACGTGGTCTTTAAAACATTAGCAAACCTCTTTCTAGCATGTGTATTGACAGGGAGAGCCTAACCTGTCAGCGGTGTTGTGGATGTCACGCCCCGATGTAAATTGAGTGCAGATTTGAGATTGAAACGGTTTACAGCATAACGTGTCATATTGAGATTTGTGAAATCCATGAAAAATAAACTTTTCTCATTACAAATAATAAAAGAAGGTGGAAATAATTTCAAAAACGTTTTAGCTATCCAATTGTTTGATTGCTAACATTAGCTCAAATCGCCATTCAACGGACAGCCTTTGCTGTGTTTGATTGCTAGCTTGTAGCCAGCAGTGAACGAACTTTGTGAAGTAGCTCCATTTTTACTGTATTGACATTACAGAAGTCTCTCATTTGCATCTTGTATGCTAATTATTGCAAATTGACGCATGCACAAGTCAAATCTTCAATCCTCGCAAAGTGACGCATGCTCGACTCAAATCTGAACTCGACTTACATCGGGGAGTGACAGATGCCTCGAGACAAAAGAGGAAGTGACTCAGAGCTTTCTGTAAAGCAGTATCTCTGGTCGTATGATGTGTATGACGTCATTGAGATTTTAAAAGGCTTTTTAGGAAAAAGCCACTTTTAAAAAATCTAACACCCAGCAGGGTGTATTGTCTTAGCCTCCTCTTTCAAATGTAACACTCAGATTACTAGACAAAAAATGATATCCTGAGGAAAGTGGATTTTGAGAGGTGTAGATCCATAGAGTCCCATTCATTCTGCACACGCCTGTGAGCGCCCCAAGTGGACCTCTGGTGCAACTGCAACCAGTTCAGAAGCCGGAAGTATCAAGAGAGTGGAACTTCTTCCCTTGTTAGAAATTCTTTGATGCTGTTAAATTTGTGTCCAACATGATCCCGACTTGCTCTGACGTCATGCACACGTGAGCAACGATGATCTCACGAGATCAAGGCGGCCAAGTCGAGATCAAGGCGCTTTTTCACCGACTGCAAGACCCAGGCCTCTCAGCGGATTTAACATTTTGATTGGTTCAGAACTGACTCAAAATCATAACGTTTTACTTTTTATCGTTTTTGAATCGGAGGGATTTTAATTGCCATTTGTCTGATTTAAAGGCTTATTCTGTACAGAACACATGTTGTGTGCCTCATCAGAGACTTAATCCGTTCAGATCATGTCTGCTGCCGCCTGCTCTCGTCCACTTTACAGGCGAGGTGCAGTTCATCTCAAACGAGCCTAATGACTTGTCTGTCTGCACTATTCTACGCCTTTGAAAAGGTGCAGCTTCCCACTAGTGGGGGCTTTGCTCATTATGGACCAACACTTTAGTGCTACGTCTGAAACTGTCCCCACAGTTCACAAGAATACGCCTTCTCACCTGTGTGGACTCGCATATGCCTTATCAATGCTGACAAATGAGAGAATCTTCTTCCGCAGGTTTTGCAATGGTACGGCTTCTCGCCTGTGTGGGTTCTCATGTGGATTTTCAAAGTATAGTTACGTCTGAAATCTTTCCCACAGGTTTTACAACTATACGGCTTCCCGCCTGTGTGGATTCTCATGTGGACATTCAAATCATAAATACTTTCAAAATCTTCCCAACAAATTTTACAAGCATGCGGCTTCTCACCTGTGTGGATTCTCATGTGGACTTTCAAGGTACTATTACATTTGAAAGCTTTCCCACATGTTTTGCAAGAATATGGCTTCTCATCTGTGTGGGTTCTCAGGTGTCTCTGTAATAACGACTTGTACTGATAAACCCTTCCACATTTGTCACATTTGAAAAACCTTCTCCCTGTGTCAGAAACTTTGTGAATCTCTGACAAGTTAGGGTTGTAAACACCATTACTGTGACTTCTGCTCTTATGATACTGCTCGGCTCTTTTTTGATCTTGGCTCGCAGTTTCATGAGAGAGGAGCAAGAGGTCAGTGTTAGGTTCTGATACTACAGACCTGTTTACTGGAATGTAGTTTAGACACTTCTCCTCCATCACACACTGAGTTCCATTGATACTCAAGTTCAGAGTCTGGTCTTCACTGTGGCCACTTTCCTCATAAGTAGGAGTCCACATGAAGGCACCGGTCTCCTGCTTCAGTCCAAGCTGCTCTCCCTCCTGACTGACACAGAGTTCCTCCTGTTCCTCTTTAATCTGTGGAGGATGTGGCTCCTCTGGGTCCAGACTGGAGTTCCTCTCCTGAGTACCGTTACACATCTGCTGCTGGTCAGCAAGAACCTCTTCCTCTTCCTCCTCCTCTTCCTCCTCACAGGCATGTTGCTCTGGAGGGACACACAACAAAAGAAATAGGATATAACTTACTGTGATGGTAGACAATTACAATACGTTATATATTTAATCCATTAGGTGCTGCTTTTTTGAGACCTTGTACACGTTTTACTCGTCTGCGATGTGTAACATTACTTACCCAACAGTCTGCGCTGGCGATCGAGCTCCTCCTCGTACTCGACGATGGTTTTCTCAAAAACTCTGAATATTTCTTCCGCAGCAGCAGTTAGTCGCTCGTTGACAAACTGCCTCACGTACTCCACTGAAGGCATTGCTGCTTAATTAAAACCAAAATAATTATCTACAATACGGCAACAAGAATCCCTTCACGCTGTGGATGTATTAACGCTAGCTATACGTGGATTCTGCTAAAGCTACAACCCTTGTTGTTTACTTCCGCTTGTTGTCACACTGTTAGGTTCCGACAGTAAACACACTAGAGGTTTTCTTTCCGCTTGCAACTGATGGCATTTTATTCAAAACTTGAGTATTTAACATCAGTAGCAAGGATATACATTTACCTGACGTCATTCTACAAGGAAATGTCGATCTATTTAATAAATTACTAATCTTAACCAACGGTCATCGTTTTGTTACTTTGCATGTAATGGTTTTCTATAAAAACAACACAAACTGGTTTTCACAATATTGTAGCAGAAATACCAGTGTATTCCCAGTGCATTCAAAAATGTTAGTGAAGTAAAAGACGGAAGTACTATTAGCAAAATACACAAAAAAAAAACAAAAAAACATTTAAACATGATTTAGAATGGCCACCATCAGTACCATATAGTTATA
>NC_045754.1:14452882-14473900 GCF_008692095.1 Etheostoma spectabile | reverse complement strand
TTTATTTACCAAGCTGATAAAGTGTAGGGCTGGATACTTTAACAATGCTCATTCTAAGTTTGTTTTTTTAACCTGCAAAGTTACAATTCTTCCTATAGTTATCATATAAATGTTTGGGGGGGAAAAGAAGGTGAAGAATTATAGTACAGCTTACATGTTAAAAATATTTCATTACAAAAAGTATTCTAGTTTTAGTAATGACTCGTTTTCTGCAATCAAACTATATTTATGTCAGCCTTTCAAGTCTTTTGAACTGATTGCAAACTATGACGACTGACAAAAACAACAAGACGCTCGTCTTTTGAAAAATGGCATTTGGCAAATGCTTTTATGTGCACACGACAACAACCTGCAATCCACATCACACCATTAGTTCAACAGACATGACTGTGCAAAACACAGTGGAACAAAGATTCCCAAGACATAGAGGACTGGGATGTTTCCCAGAAATCCTGGCCATACTGTAATGTATATAAATACATGGCCACACTTATTTTACATAAACTGTGCAGTCATACATCTTTTCATTGAGCCAAAACCTCTTCCATGTTTTCTAAGTATGCAACTTTCGCCTGTAAGCGCTTGACTACACCTGAAACCTCTGCTGCAGTGATACAACTTTAACCTGTGTGAGTTCTTGTTTGTCTTTTAAAGTTACTGATCTGAAATCTCTCACACGGTTTGTAAGTCCATGGTCTCTCACTTGAGTGAGTTCAAGGTGCAAACACATACAGGTGTACAGCTCAAGTACACGCACAGAGGCTGTGGTTGGCCCTGCATACATTCAAGGAATGGATTTTTTTTTTTTTTTTTTTTTTTTACACAGCAACCATATACATTTTCATGCTGCCTTTTTGTCTTTCAGACTGGTTTTACTTTCTTTTCAGGGTCAGGAGAATTGATAAGTGGTATGGTATTGTATTATATCCTCAGTTCAACGTAACACAACACATGTTTCCATTACTTACTATGGAGCTATACATAGCACATACAATACATGGACATTTGGGAAAAAAAACAAAACATACTGTGCACTCACTGTGAAACACTTTTCCTTGAGTTGGGAGATCACAATTGTTTCAAAGAAATAATGTTGCTAACAGAAACAATAAGTCATAAAGTCAAATGAAAGGAAACTTACACTAACATATTGACATCTCACCTTTGTGGGAAATATTTCACATTGAGTTACAGAGATGTAGCTCTTGCAAACGGGTATATTAACTCAGTTATTAAACACGTCTTAACAGGAGTCTCAGCTCAGTGGTTTCTACGGTGTATGTTGATGCTCAGGTGTTTCTTCAAGAACGTGATTTGAGAAAAACTTTTTTTCCCCTAGTGCTGCACGTGGTTCCTCATTTGTGTGAATTCAAATAGATAATGACTTGTTCGCTTGCATTCTTTTATGCCTTTAAAAAAATATGTGTTTTCTCACCAGGGTGGGTTTTTCTCATATGGACCATCACTTCATTGCTACGTCTGAAATTTTTCCCACACGTTTTACAAGTATACGGCTTTTCACCTGTGTGGATTCTCATGTGGACTTTCAAATCATCGCTACGACTAAAATCTTTCCCACATGTTTTACAAGTATACGGCTTCTCACCTGTGTGGATTCTCATGTGTCTTATCAATGCAGACAGGTCACAGAATCTATTCCCACATGTATTACAAGTATAAGGCTTCTCACCTGTGTGGGTTCTAACGTGGACTTTCAGAATAGTATTACATTTGAAAGCTTTTCCACATGTTTTGCAAGAATATGGCTTTTCACCTGTATGGGTTCTTATATGATACTTCAATGATGATATCTGAGCATAGGTTTTCCCACATGTTTTGCAAGAATATGGCTTCTCACCTGTGTGGGTTATTAAATGATATTTCAATGATGATATCCGACTGAAACTTTTCCCACATGTTTGGCAAGAATGTTGCTTCTCATCAGTGTGGATTCTTTTATCGTTATACATCTCTTTACCTGTGTGAGTATCAAGGTGAATCTCTGACAAGTTAGGGTTGTTTACAACGTTAATGTGACTTTTGCTTTTGTGATGTCTCTTGTTTGTTTCTCGCTCTGCATTTCTGATTGATCCGGAGTCTCCACGCTCGGCTATTTTTTGATCTTGGCTGTCAGTTTCATGAGAGAGGAGCAGGTGGTCAGTGTTAGGTTCTGATACTACAGACCTGTTTACTGGAATGTAGTTTAGACACTTTTCCTCCACCACACACTGAGTTTCATTGTTATTCAAGTTCAGAGTCTGGTCTTCACTGCGGTCACTTTCCTCATAAGTAGGAGTCCACATGAAGGCACCGGTCTCCTGCTTCAGTCCAAGCTGCTCTCCCTCCTGACTGACACAGAGTTCCTCCTGTTCCTCTTTAATCTGTGGAGGATGTGGCTCCTCTGGGTCCAGACTGGAGTTCTTCTCCTGAGTAACGTTACACATCTGCTGCTGGTCAGCAAGAACCTCTTCCTCCTCCTCTTCCTCATCTTCCTCCTCACAGGCATGTTGCTGTGGGAGCTCTGGAGGGACACAACAAAAGAAATAGGATTTAACTTACTGTGATGGTAGACAATTACAAAACGTTATGTATTTAATCCATTATGCTTTTTTTTTTTTAAAAGACCATGAAGATTTTACACACCTATGATGTGTAACTTTATTTTGGGATTCCAAGCGATAACGTTACCCAACAGTCTGCGCTGGCGATCGAGCTCCTCCTCGTACTCGACGATGGTTTTCTCAAAAACTCTGAATATTTCTTCCGCAGCAGCAGTTAGTCGCTCGTTGACAAACTGCCTCACGTACTCCACTGAAGGCATTGCTGCTTAATTGAGACTGAAAATAATTATCTACAATACGGCCACAATAACACATTACCTCTAATGCAGCTAAAGCTACAAGAGTATGTAGTTTACTTCCGCTAAATGTCACACTGTTAAGTTCCGAAAGTAAACGTGCGCGAGCTTTTCGTTCCGCTTTTAACTCAAGGCACATTGTTTAAAACGTGTGTTGACCAATTAGCAAGGATGTATCCTACATCTAGCTTTTTTAAAAACATTTTTATTTTTCATTTTTTATTAATGTTCCATTGTGTTCACTAGCTAGTTGCTAACTTTGTCTGTCTGCTGGTTGGTGCTGGGCAGGTACAGTACAATGAAAACAGCTGCCTAGTATGTCCGAAAGTGACACCATTGAGCAGAAATATGACCTGAATATCCGCAATGCCCCAGAACAGAAGAACAGAAAATAATAAAAAAATTAGATGTAATTGACAAAATAAATCATCACAGTAAACGTTAGTTTATTGGAAACATTCTGTCCAGCATTTGATCAAGTAAATATGCACACAGGTTAAAAAAATAAAATAAACAAAACTGCAATGAAATAAGGTTTGACAAAGAGAAAGTAAATGAATAATGCTCGGACATCAGTAAAAGTGGGAATGAATAAAATTTACTCGATGGATCAGTAGAATCAAGTAAATGCACCCGTTTATAAAGTTTAACATCACTTTATTTCAAACATTCACTTTTACCTTCTTGTCAACAGCTCTCTGTACTTGTTTAGATATAAAAACAACCTGATACTCTACGTTAAATAAATGACTTAAAAAAAGATATATATGATGTGAAATCAGTAGCTAAAATATGCAATTTCGTATTTGGATGGTTACATGAAAATGATTTGAAAAACCTGATTTTTTATTTTTTTCTTCTTCATGAACAACTTTACATTAAAGGTACTCTATTTTTCAAAAACCAAAGTTTCCGTCCCATATCTGAAATACTTAAGTGTTCCACGGCTCGTCAATCACAGCCACTTGTGGAGCACAGGTATAGGGCAAATGCAAGAAGAAAAACTTGCGAACACCACAAACGTTTTTTTTTTTTCTCATTACAACACTCTACATTGATAAAGTTGCACAGGGCAACAGTTCACTCAAGAGGCAAGGGAGAGAAACCTTCGAATCCTGTCAAACTTGGCAAGATGCAGAGGAATGATGCATCTGTCTGACGTATCTGCAGAGAAATGAAAACACTATTACTTTAAGTCTGTTCTGGGTCCCACACTTTTCTCATCTGCTGCCTGGGCTGCTTGTGATCAAATTGGTTCAGACTTACCTAATTATTGAGCTGTCAGCCTCTATCTATACTGGCAGATGACTTTGTGGTGTTGTGTGTGTTTGTGTATAAGGGAGTGTGTAATAAAGAGTAAAGAAGAGAGAGGAAGTATTTATGTGCGCTTTTTAAACATCTATAACAGAAGTGTTGGCACCATTGTGAAACAGAGAGACAAGACCCAGACATTAGCAAAGTGTGTGTCTAGAAAAGAAACATTTTATTTTGTATGTGCAAAAATATGGGTCTGTGAAGGATTGTGTGTATTTGGTGGAAAAGGAGAGGGGAGAGCATGGATGTAAATAATACATACATGACATTGAATACAGAAAAGAATGTACACATTGATGGTAAATACCATAAAAACTGACACAGCAAGAAGAAACGGGCAATGGCAGAGCGTGGGTGTGTTGTTCATGTCATTGTGCTCAAAGCTGATCTCTTCTCACTTTCCATATATTGCAGCTTGTTTATCCTACAATAGCAGCCCGCCAACAGTGAGTGATATTAGAGCGTGAGGCTGATCGGTCCCTTCTCCAGTATACTGTATATGGGATTAATCTCATCTGGAGAAACAACAAATTTCCAAAATCTTAGGCTAATTTTTATTGTCCTCCTTGATGAAAAAAATCTGTTTGACTTGGGTTTTCCTCTAAAAGCAAATCAACAAATAAACCAGCATCTAAACACATGATTGTGAGACATTGATAGCATGGGCTGACAGTCTGAGAAGACTCTAAAGGGACAGAGGAACTGCTGACCAAAAGCCAATAAAACAAAGAAAAAAGGCAAAGCTTTATTGTTGTTTATTTTACAAAGCATCAGTAAATTTGAGTAACTGTAAAAACTATCATCCTTTAAATTTATAAAAGTCTGTTTTAATACAAAGATATTAAGACAAACAGACTTGGAGTAAAGGTTTGCCCAAAAAAAGTATTCTTTGTAAAAAATAAAAATGCATGTCAAAGTCAGTGAACATATTTAAAAGGGAGTTTTAAAGTGTAAAATCGTAACATTTTCTTTACCTACTGATTTAGCAAAGCAACAACATGCAATTAATTAATTTTGAAGATGGTTTTGTTTTGACTACTCTTTATGTCCTTATGACCTATGTATTAGTAGATGGGGGCTTTTCATATTTAAATGTTAGTATGTTGATGTTTTGATGGATACAAAAGAAGCATGCACAAGCCACATAACTCACCCTTGAACTGTTTATTCCAACAGCTTTAAATTCAATTAGGGTTAGTGATTAATTCCAATTTTCACTAATAAAATAAATCTAGATTTGACAAACAGCAAGCATCTCTAATTTTCTATAAAATCATAATATGTATGCTACTCATTTGAAAGATACATGCCTAACAATGAACATGAAGATGTTTGATCACATTCATTTAGTTATCAGTGAGTGGTCCATGACAATGAGAGATATGTTTCTGACTAACACCCCAAATGTAAAGTTTAATAATGAATAATCAGTAATCGTGGTCATTTGAGGTCCATTTCTTTCCAGCGAAGTCAAAAAAAAATCTGGATTGACTACAGTGCGTACAGAGCTGAAACACTTGCAGTATTTCATCTAGTCCTTTGTGTTCATCTGAATATATTTCCAATATCCTGGCTTTCGTCAAAGTGTCCCTTCATCATCATCAGCATCATGCTGGTGTAAATCTCCGCTCCGCTTTTTCATATGTCAGTGAAGCCCGTTCGTACTGATCCAGGATCGCACTATTCTCAAGAAGTCTACATGATGGAGACAATGCAACATAATGTAGACCATAAGCAAACACACACACACACATAAACACACACACACACACACACACACACACACACACACATAAACACACACACACACACACACACACACACACACACACACACACACACACACACACACACACACACACACACACACACACACACACACACACACACACACACACACACACACACACACACACACACACACACACACACAGAAGGACAGCACATCTTTAACACTAAAAGACAGAACAATGGGTAGCACTTCATGTGACTGCTCCATTAAAAGCATAAACTTCTGTAACTTTGCATTGAAATGCAACTTTTTGATGAACAAGTTCCTCTCATCAATTATTTGCATCTCAAATGTATTCATCTGACTTATTTTATATTGTGCTCATTGCAACCTTATTATAGCACAGTCCTGGAGCATACACACAAACTGTTACACACACATAAACACTATGCTTCAAAATTAACCAAACACAAAATCAAATAGTACACGTGACATAAATCATGCAAAACCACAGACAACTTCTGTATGTGAGTGTGATCAGTAAATATTTGGAAATTACAAAAGATTTTTATCTCAATGTGCTTTCTTTAGTGAGTGTAAAAATTCACAGATGTAATTTAATGAAAAGTTGGGCTTGTGTCTGGTTTCCAATTTGTGCTTTAACAAGTGTCTTTACATGATTGATGCGTATTATTTGCTATAGGCCTACTGGGAGGAAAATGCAGAGGTTAGACATTTGAAAACAGCTTCAACTAAAATGATGGAAAAAAAGTCCATGCTGATGAATATCCACTGAGTGATACAATGTATGTCCTTGGGAGGACATACAGTAAACTTGAGCATCACAAAGACTTCAAACAAACTCACTGCGAGGACAAGATGGCTGCAAGCAAGAAAACCATCTTGGTGAAAATGAATAAATAAAAATACATTAAAAAAACAAAATATAAATCCGCGCAAAAATCACAGAAAATAAAACATTAAAGTATATACGGACTGGGCAAATGATGACTACACAACAACATATAAAGATTTGGATTTTTGGATAAGGGTGCTTACCTGGAGATTGTCTCTTAGACCCTAGTTGTGTTGTACTCTGATTCATGTTTGCTCAAAGAGCCAATGAGGCAGAACCTGAAATGTCATGGCTCTTTCATTTAATATCAAACTTTTTTTTGCATAGAGGTCAGAATGCATACTGCGCTACATAACAGCAATAAACTTCATTAGTGCTTTGCATGTCTCTGGGATCTTTGCATGCAGACAATGAATTGACAGTCAAGAAAACTCTGGAAGGAGCACATAGAAAGTGCATGCAGGAAAGTCCTATCTCCAAAAATGTACTAATATTAATATCACATTAGTGTTTTTGTAAACATATACATTTACTTTTCAAGCAGTCAAGGTGCAAGTACACAGTAAAATACTTTTTTTTTTTAAATAGAAAATCTTGTTCATGCCAAAATGTTGAGTTACATAGAAATAAAGTCATATTTTCAGTATCCCTGTTATAAACAGGAATAGAAATGCATATTTTATAATAATTTGCATCCATGTCAATGAAGTTATGGTCGTCTCTATGAGGCACTGATTCAAGCCCTTTGGGTAACAGTCTAAACTGGACTGGTTACAGAATTAATATCTTCTAAAAAGAGGTCTGCATTTCTTTAAAGAGCTCTGACAAACAATAACGTACAGTAGAGCGTATAGATGTAAGCTATAAATCACCATTTGGATGAAAACTAGCAGTGGGCGCTTGACATGTTCAAGGGTGAGCATGCAGAGGGGGAAAATGTAGCCCTTTGTGAAAAAAGTTTTTAATGATAGAAAGGGGAGAAAGAACAAAGATCAATGCAAAAAAGAAGCTTATCATACTCTCAAAAAAATAATGAGAGAAAGAAGAAAGCTAAAATAAGAGGAAAACCAAAATAAATGTAGGCCTTAGTATCCCACACACATTTCAAACATCACCATTGTTAACTCTACAGCTGTTCTTTCCTCATCAGAAATCTAGGGATACTGACCGCTGTACTGCCTTTTCGTGGCGTGAAAGCCGGTGGCTGGTGGTGGGAACTTCTTCCAGGTCGTCATCCAGGTCGCATCCATTGTCCGCTGTCTCTTGCGAGTAGCTGTGCTTCATGACCAAGATGCTCCTGCGGTTTCCAGTGGACGGAAGCAAGGGCCGCAGTGCCATGGGCGGCTGTGGAAGGTCTGTGAGCAGAGTGGCGGCTGCTGTGTCTCGAGCGCTCAAGTTCCCACGGCTTCCTCTTCCACTAAGTGACAGCTGGGATATGTGGGCGGAGCCGGGGTTGGACGAGGAGCCACAGTGGTGATCGTGGACGCAGCGCGAGGAGGCACGGCGAAGGGCGTGGTAGTTCTCAAAGTCTTCCGCTAGGTCGACTAAGTCTGCTGAGGTTGCTGCGGCTGTAGCGGCGCTTCGTAAAGTACACAGCTCATAGTGAGGCGGCTCAAAGACCTCTTGGAACATGGTGGGGTCAAAGTCCTCACGCCGCAGGATGTACTTTTTACGAGGCTGCTTGATCTGGACGATGACAGAGACGATGAGGAGGATGAGGACGATGCAACAAGTAACACCAATTATGGTCCCGTTTGTGTTGTTCAGGTTGTCCAAGATGTTGGCTTTCCTCTTCTCTGTACAGTGGTAGAGAGAGAGCACAACAGAAAGGGAGATAGTTTTGTGTTTGTATGTTTAAAGAAATAACAAATTAGAACACATCTTAACTGCAACAGTGTAATGAACATCAAAGCACATTGAATTTTTGATGTGAGAATTTCAATGCTAAAGTGCTAAGTGAAGCTCCAGTATAGATCTCATCATATGTAGGGCTACTTGGAATAAAGTCATGGGTCATGAAAAGTTGAGGAACAGAAGACTTATTAATTGGCAATATAATGCAGAAAAAACACATCCCCAGAGTAATACATTATAGCTAATTATTGGAATAGCATCATACACCATATGGAGATGCTGTAATGAGAAAATCTCAGTTAGGGGTGTAGATAAATAATGGAGCTGCCACAAGCAAGACACTGGGGATCAATGTATAGATCCAGTGGCTTTAAAATTCAGAATGCAGTGAGGGCTCAGACTTTAGAGGAAATTAAGAAATTGACAGTATTACAAAGTCAGAAAATAGACAGGTAATGCCTTGCCTTGAGTTATAAAATAAGGGCACCTTCGAAGAATAAAAACAAAGACCTGGACCAAGTTAAGCATCAGCTGAGGGTGAATTCAAATTTTACCCCGCAACATAAAATCTTCTATCTTCATCACATAATGTATTATATTTAGTAGTAGCGCAGACAGTTCTGTTGTCATTACTTTTAATTCCTCACAGGGGCAGCAGAAACTACACACTATAGCTTTAACATTACTTAGTAAAAAACATCTACAATGTAATTCTGATTAAGTTAACTTGCTTTGTCAATCTGGGAATTTCCACTTCAAAACACTAACATATTATTAAAGCCCTTGAAAATGTTGCTTGGCTTGATTCAAGTTTTTTTCTTCAACATTGTAGAATAAAAAAAGTTACCATGCAACACTCAAAAACTCAAATCCAAAACAGTAGCTAAATCTTTACTGGTGCACAGACCAACGTAAGTGACATCTCATTTTTTCAGCTAAGCCCCACCCACTTTCAAACCAGTGAGAAGAGCACAGAAAACAGAAATACAGAACTCTTTAAATTAAATACCCAAACTGTTCTAACTTTGGCAGATAATGGTGTGGTAATGTATGATCCCATCACTATACATAGTTTAAAATGACACAAACAAAGAAAACCAATAAAAGCAACTAGGAAAAACTAAATGTAAACGTAATCATGATTAATGCCTGCTACCTGATTTCACCGGGCTACAATATGTGTTTAGTGCCCCTTGTTAAGGACAGTACCAGTGCCATCATGGAGGCAATACTAATAATGTATCTAGTAATGTTAATAGCAGACCCTGTAGCGACACAGAAAATACTGAAAATACCTCTGTGTCATAGCACTACATACCTCTATGAGCACTAGCTCTAGTGACAAGTACAGTACTGTTTAAACCCACTGTTTTGCTGTCGCTTTCCATGGTGCTGAAACACTCAAACGCAGTCTAGTGTCTTTCTTCCTGATGCTAAAAAGTAACACCATACCTTTACATTGGTTCTCATCCCAGGGGTAGACACAGTTCTGCATGCCATTACACACCAGCGTGTTGTTTATGCACATGTTACTGTGACAAAAGAAGGCATCTGCATCACATGGAGCTGTAAAGCACAGAGCAAATAAACACAACAGTTAAAACAGAAATACACCGTGGCACTATCTTTGCTTAACTGAAACATTATCCTGTACTTAGTCACTTGTAACCTAATCAGTTGCCATAGAAACAGTTAAACTACCTTTTAGTGAATTGTGTGATTGTGTAGGACACTTTAGATATGTTGCAGCACAAATTAGTATTTGAAGTACAGCTGAAGAGATATTCCAGTCTACCAGACTTTATGGAAATAAATTTGGATGGGCATTACTCAAATCATACCTGTCCCCCCCAAACCCATCTGTTCTTCATGAATTTTCATCCTCACCCCCCTCTTTAAATATTTGCAAAAAAAAACTGTGATATGAATGGTTTTCTTAGTATGTGTGTGTACTGTATGTGTGCTTGTATGTGTGTGTGGTGACCAGAAAGGTAGCCATGCTATTTCACAATCATCTGCACACATAATAAACCCCCAAACAAATGATTTCTATTCATGCAGGATGTTGTTTATTTCTCCTCGATGCACAGGCCATGTCCACACAAATTTAAACCAGGCCATGAACATAAACATGTCCTCAGACCAGTGCAGTTCAAGATACAGCACCGCCTTCACATCACAAGAGGTAGAGCCACCCATCAACAAGACATGATCGTAAAATCACTGTGGTAATGTTAAGGGCTCCATCGTAACGATGGAACTACATAATTTAAACCCAAGGTGCCCTTGCTCTCAACAACCAATCATACTAATGCGTATGCCAGCTCATTGGCCAATTCATTGCTTTCTACTGTCAATCACAGCGAGGAAGAGTGCCACAGCAAGCTAAGTAGAAGTTTACAGTCACCTGCCAGATAAATGTAGTGAAGTAAAAAGGACATTCATTTTGAAATGTAGTGGGGTAAAACTATGAGTTAGCACAAAACAGTAATAATCAAAGTAAATATTTTGAACTTAAGTGCAATACTTGAGTAAATGTACCTAGTTACGTTTCACTATTGCAGAATTGTGTTAAAGAAAAAGTACTATTCATTGGTAAACATGCTATCTATCATGTACATGGTCTTGTGGAAAAGTGTGTAAAGGGTAAAAGTATTATGAGATCACTTCTGAACGTTCCCCTCTCTCTCTCTCCTAGTTCCTAGAACCATCTATATGTTAGAACCACCTTATTTTTAAATGAAAAAAACAATCACTCTTTCTTCTGTACAGGTGCGTTGGAAAATATCATCAACTTGGAACAAGGAAAATAATCTCCCACTCTATATCACTGCTTTTTGTGTGTGTGTTGATTTTGAAAAGGATTCTTAAATATTTATAAAACTATAATTTTTTTTCTAAATTTGGTCTGTTTATGTTATCTACCTACATATTTTAATCTTAATTATTTAATTGTAACATTTTTGTAAATTTTTCAAAACAGGTACTTTGGTCTACACTTGTTTTTTAAATGTAATACATTGCCTTGACTAAATGAATGTGTCAGCACTGCAATAGATGATATTGTATTTAGTGTAAATACACTGGGAAGAAAACAGTGGGTTCAGTTGATTAAATGGATTACATTTTAAACTTTTGGTAAATCCCAGTGCATGGAATTTCTCCAAACCCTGGATATCCCAAAATCCATCCATCCATCCATCCATCCATCCATCCATCCATCACTGCTTCTTATCTTACTGTTTGTTGTTGTACAATGCCACAATATATCCCCATACTCACACCTACTTTGTTTAATTCCAGGGTAACTACAATAATGAGTGTGCATAGAGATGATATAATCTGATCCACAACCTAGTAAAGATCCATATATTAACAGACATTAGCATACTGTGTTGTTCTCAAGCGGTTTCATGAATTCAGCAAGGAAGCGTTGCCAGAAACAAGAAGTGATGTGTGTAGTGAAGCCAGAGTAAATTCACATTTGCAACCCCAGAGACGGGTCTCTGTTGATGATGCGTAACAATGCTGACAGCCGAGATGTCACACAAGCACATTTATCACCTAAGACATAATTACTTCTTGGGTGAAGATAAGCTTTACTTTCTTATACTTCTCATTTGAAATTGTACACTGTAGTACATGAGGGAGAGAGAGAGAGAGAAAGAGAGTGTGTGTGTGTGTGTGTGTGTGTGTGTGTGTGTGTGTGTGTGTGTGTGAGAGAGATAGAGCCTGGAAACAGAGCAAGATCAGTAGTACCAGCGGGTGCGAACACAGCACTGACGATAAAAGTGGATGTTTGCGTTTGGGAACGTTGCTCTCCCCATAGGAGCATCTTGCTGGGAGTCAGCAGCTGTGAGTGGTTCTCTCAAAGCTGCCGGGCCCACTGGGAACCAGCAGCTGTGAACAAACATATAAAGGCAACTGTGGGGAGGGAGCGCTTATTGTAAAAACTGCCAAATAAACGGCAAATTCTGACAGTGTACTTGTAACAGAGTACACACACTCACCTTTTAAAAGTAGTTATACATTGTCTTCCTTTTACCTGAGGAGAATACTTAATTAACTTCTTACTGTACTTCTATAGTACACAATGCACAGAGTACCTCACCTGACATTGTCCCGTCTGTCAACTGTCCTCGCCTGCTCCCCATCTTTTCTAATTCATTATTTTTATAATGTATTATTGAGGTTATTAACAGCACCATCTTTCTGTTCAGCTTCTGGACAAGCCACTGTGCTGGTCACCGAGAAACTTTAAACACTAATCAAGGCTTGGTCTGCATTACATACTCGTTGTATTGTCACATAATGGTGTCTATTTTTCTGTCTGTTTTCCCAAATGTGTTCTAGGACAAGTTAATAAACTGGTACACTGAACAGATATTGGTTGTTGGGTAGTACAGAGCTGTTTGGGGTGGAATTTTTCTTTTAAAAGCTAAATCATATAGACGTCAGTTGGCATCTTGTTAACTTACTCGAGTGAATAAAATACTTTCCTCGCTTTTAAGGTCCTCAGGGAGCTATGATGTAATTGTCCTCTAATTATTTATTTTTAAACAAATCATTTAAAATGAGAGCCTTTTTTCAAACATGAACTTAAAATAGAATAGAACACAATACAATAGAATAAATCTTTTTCGTCCACTAGAGTGGACATTTTTCTTAGGCTCACCAAGCCTACAAGACAGAAGTTGTTACCATATCTATTCAGTCTTTTGTGCATATGAGTAAAAATCTGTCAAAACCATGTACATGATCTTTACATGTCATTACATCTTTTACACAAGTTTTAACCTGGTAGGAAATGACAAGGCATATTGAAATCAGCTGCCTTAAAGCACTTTTACAAATGTGCTATTGTGCGTTTTACATAAAAAAAAAATGCTTAAAACAAGTTGATGTGCACTAGCAGCAACACCAGGCTGTATTACTTGCTCTACTGCTTGTGGTTCCCAGTTCTCTGGTACACCTCTTAATTCACTGTTGACAGGGTTGGTGCAGTGCTGCTGAGCCATAGTGGATGCTGCTCTAAAGGCTGAGGTCTGGCTGGGAATCGCCTGAGTGACTTAGGCAGAAGCGTTGCCTCGGCAACAGCACATCCTGGCTCTGCTTGGTGAAAAGGCCTTAGAAAAGGGGACACTGACTTCACAACACAAACAACTCCGCTCCTAATGTTGCCTGTCCCTTGTTCTGCAGACGATCACTAAATTATACACATGCAACCAACAAACAACTTGTAGATATGTTAGGATTGGCAACTGATTGTCACTCAGGATCGGATGATTCTTTAAGTGTTTAAGTGGTTCTAGTTTGTGACATTTAATAAATCCAATCAACCATGCAGCACAAAGGAAACATTTGTTCAACCCCCTTATAAATAACCACTTACTTTTAAGCAAGCATTTTTGTTTTTCTCAATAGCCATAATCCCAATATAAAACAGTAGCAATAATAGAGTAATCTGGAAGAAAGCATCTGGCATGGTGTTTCCTTTTGCCTTTATAAAAATAAAGCACAAAGCACCTCTGAAATTTCAGTGGAACTGCAAATGATGTTTAAAAAACTTGATGACGCTAATTTGTAAAAAAAGAGATTTTCGTCTTTTTTGATTATAAAGCAGGTTTAGGTGCTATATCGACACTGTAAAAGTATCAAATTAGTCAACAACACATAGCCACTATTCAGAAACTGGGCCTACAAGCCGGACTTATTCTATACATTTGTAGAAAAAGCCACTACAAGGCCGTCCCAGTTGTTTCCCAGCTGCATTGATGATGTAGAGACTACAACAATGCAGATGCAGAAGACCCAGAAATGCTGACCAATCAGAGCAGACTTGGTTTTATCGGAAGGGGGGGCTTTAAGAGACAGGCTGAGCATTTTAGATAGAGGGTAGTGGATGAATACAGACAGACAGCATGAGAAAAATAATGTGTCTTTTGAACATTAAAGTATGTAAACATGTTATAGTACAAACACAATGTACAAGTATGAACCTGAATATGAACATACTATGGGGCCTTTGATATATTGTTTGTGTTTGAATCACAATAAAATAAAAGAATTTTGTGAAGCCTTTTATTGTTTTCATTTTCATTTTTAGCTTATCCAGTTTGCTTTAAGAGATTTCTCTTAAACTCTCTCAGTTTGTGTTTGTGTGTGTATGTGTGTGTGTGTGTGTGTGTGTGTGTGTGTGTGTGTGTGTGTGTGTGTGTGTGTGTGATATTAAAAGGGACCCAATCTCATCTACATACTGTACACTCACAAGCCTCAGACCCTCTTCATTCACCTCACTGGTGCAAAGAATACCCTCTGCAACCCCTGTCAAACTACAAGCTCCCATCAATGAGGAGCCAGTGTGTGTGTGTGTGTGTGTGTGTGTGTGTGTGTGTGTGAATATGAATCTCTCCAAGGTGTTTGGTTAAAAGAAAATAGATAGATGTGAACACACCATAGCTCACCTAGATATTCCTTTGTCTCAATCTCTCTCTCATTCCATTTTTCTATTAACAACAGTGCTGGTAGTGCTGTTGCAATGAGCTAAAATCCACCAATACTGTCATATTCACAATAACCCACAGGCAATATTCCCTGTAATGGAAATCACATTCCTTAGTTTCTGGCTTTCCACTGTTTAATGGTCATTAAACTAAATGGAAACCTCTGACAGCATGTTATCTGTTAATGTCATCCACTATAAGTTGCCATAAAAGTGGTCACTGTGTCTCCATCTTCCCTTAATGGCTACTACTAAAGAGCAAACCTGTTTAATTTTAGGCGTCAATGTCGCTGTCACGGAGTAGCAGTCTGATTAATAAAGCTAATCAGTGTCCCTCAGTAGGTGGGTCATGCTGCAGTGAACACCTTTATGATAAACAGAACATGCGTGCGAGTGTAGATATCTTACGCTCGTGGTAGGTCGTGAAAAGGATGCGGAAGCGGCTTTTGCGGCTGGCTTCGTCTGCCCACATGCGAATGACGCCCAGCGTGGAAACCAGCATGACGTCGTTGGCCACCGTGGAGCAGAACTTGTTCTTCAAGTCTTCAACAGAACTGAGACAAGACAGGATGAGATAACTGTTTATCATCAAGTAACATCGACGTTCGCTCTGAATCTCAATGTGAATCCCAATAATCCACATTATTTAACTGAAGCCCAGAGCACCCATGGTTGCTCACATTATCTTAAGACACAACTTGATATTCAGGTTCATATCTAAAGATAACAAATTAGATTGTTGGGAAGCTCATTTTAAGCATATTGTAATTAATCATGCAATGACATCCTAATCTCAAGATATTAATTATTGTTGTTTTTAACATTACTTTAATATCTTATGATCTAAAGATAAAACTGTTTTACAAGTGAAGTTGCCTATACATTAGCTGTTTGGCTGTTGTAATAAAGAAATTACATTTGCTTAATCTGTTTATCAACCTTGGGTTTAAGTTCTCAGTGTGTGTTAACCATTAAGTCACGCAAGGCTAACCTGCCATTGGCTGACTATAGGGCAAAGGGACAGTATATTGTCAAATCCATTAATTTCCTGTCTTGACATAACTAAATATTTAACTCTTCACAAGAAAAAGTCATTGTCACAAAATGAAGGGCCTAAAGTTAATGTGTAACTATGGCCACCTTGATTCTTTGTATGCTTTATCAAAATGAAGGGTTAAAAATGTCACACCTGCCACCATCATACACTGCCACAAAGTTGCGCTTGCATTCGTTGGAATTGGCCATCTCATAGTCAAGAAAACGCAGGTAGATCTGTGCAATGCAAAGAGGCAGAGAGGAGGGAAAATGCAAAGAGAAAAAGCAGAGATCAAATGAGGAACTTTAAAAGATGTGGACATGACAGAGGAAAAAGGTGAACAGAAACAATTTAAGCTCCTTCCTACTATGGCTTGTGCATCTTACTAAATTATCCCAGTGCCTGATTTAGCAGCTCTGTAATGAAATAAGACTGACAGACTGCAGCTTGTACAAAGTCATTACACACGCATCAAATGAGGACTCAGAGACTATTTTGCTTTAGACTGACTAGCCATATCTGTTGAGATAAAGCATTGCACACAACCTACAACCTTGTTAAACTTTAAGGAGACCTTGGACATTTTGCCATAAGCTTTGGATGTTAAAGAGAGAAAATGTTATCTACTTACACTTCATTTTAGACCCCTGTTTGAAATTCATGGACTGCAAACATATATAGTAGCTATATAACAGATTTTCAAACCATGACAGATATATGGACTATTTTATTACCCTAAAAATCCCTTCTTGAGTGAAATATCCACCTTGCCATCCACCTTCACTCCTTACAACAGCTATTCTGGGAGAAACTAACACTTCCATATTGCCTCCGCATCATTGTCTGTCACTCATTCATCAGGCTGAGATCGCCCAATCACAGCTATGGTTCTGGTCGGCTGGGCACAACACTAGCCATCATTACGGTTAATGAGTGGACCGCTCCCGAACTGTGACAGGGAAATGTGATGCCTCAAATTCCCAAAGACAAAAGCTGCAGATGGAGAAGGATAATGGTTCGGCTAATGAAAACTCGGCTTCAACAACATGACAAGTGAAACGGACCGGAGGGGAGAAACAAGCTAGCCAATTCCCCGAGGGGTTTCATATTGGTGTCAATAATCTTCCATCTAATAAAGATTTTTCACATTCAGCCACTATTTGGGAATATGAGACAAGAATCAGGGAATTTGTCTGTCTTCCATGCTGTGATTTAGGAATGAAATACTGCTCAATACCATTGCTTGCTTCACAATGCAGATGCAAAATGTATGTATATATACTGCACAGAAAATGAATGTGTATGGACTTGTGTTGGTACTAATGTCGTAATCTAGAAGAGTATGGAAGAGGCTCTGAAGACGTAACTGTGGAGTGCTGTTGTGATCTATCCAATTTTGCATGTATTTCCAGCACAATGCCTTGGATGAACTCAGAAAGACATCATGATTATGTCAGTGATCAGAACAGAAACATTGACATTTTAGGCAGTTGGATAAAAAATGTTAATTTTCTTATTCCAGAAATATGAAGTTTTATGAGTTTAAGAAAACTGCAGCAATCACTTACTCTAAGAACAAAGCAGTTCCTATGGGTGGATGACGTTTAAAATGAGCTCCAATCCATGAGGCATGCTGCCAAGTAAGTCAGATTTTATGTGTTACTGTTAAGGTTATAGTCAAAGTTAAGGTTCAAGAGGTCAGTAATGGGAAAAACATAAGCATGTTAAATAGGTCACTTGGTGACCGGGTTAGCTCAATTGGTAGAGCAGGCGCACATATATAGAGGTTTACTCCTCAATGCAGCAGCCGCGGGTTCGACTCTGACCTGCAGCACCCTTTGCTGCACGTCATTCCCCTCTCTCTCTCCTTTCATTCATCATTAAATAAAAATAGGTCATTTGGCCCAGTCTTTCTATCGTCATATAGTAGCAGCCAAATTAGACATGAAGTTTTCCACCCCACAGCACAAAGAATGCAGTTAATGCAACAGTCTGTAACATATAAAAGGTAATTCCATCAGGGGAGACTAATTACAAATACAATTTTTTCTTTTCTTTTTTTTTCTTTATTTGTTACAGGACATCTTAGACATGAAAGAGGGGAGAGTGGGGATGACATGCAGTAAAGGGCTGCAGGTCAGAATCAAACCTGCATCCGCTGTGTTGAGGACTGAGGGCCAGATGTACGTACATTTGTTATCAGCGCCATGGCCAACCTGCAGAAAGTGCACGCTGTGATACATCAGCTTACGTCGTATTTATCAAACCTCCAGTTCGTCGGGTAATTAGCGCCTTTCTACGCTCATTATACCGTAAATTGCGCATGTTTAAAAGAGCTATTAAATGGGAGATGTCAAAAAAAATCCTTCTTGATGCGTGTTATTTTGGCATTAGTGGTGCATGCGCACTGTAGAAAAGCGTTAAGTACTTGTGCTATGATACAGCTAAGTGCAGACTGCAATGTTCCCACTGCTGATGCTATGACTGTTTGAAATGATCCCAATGCCAATATTCTATGTTTTTACTTAGTGTATTGAGGAGTTTAACAACTGCTGGAATGGAATGTAAATGCTGAGCGATTCAATGGTATCTTTGATTTCTTCCAGTAACTGTAATATTACATGGCTGCTTAATCTGTAACACAATGATTGAACTGAAAAAGTGTGATCCTTGTGGCAAAAATCCTTTCAGCTTGTCTCCTTGGCTTGTCTTCGTCTTGCTTGTAAGAGGTGGAGAATTTTCTTCGCAAAATAGAGGTGAGCTGTCCTTAGAGTTGTTTGACCACTGCCATGATGATGTATGAAACATCATCGTCCAAAATGGCACCTTAAAAAAGCACTTTACAACAAAACAAAGCAGCCTAAGGATTTAAAGATAGATTGTGGCAGGCAATGCAGAATCAGGGACTGATCACAAAGCAAAGGATATATGAAAGATTAGAAAGTAATGATTGTGCTCTAGGCAGCTAAACAATGTCATTCTTTCATTAGTACTATCCATGGCACCCACGTAAGTCATTTAAGAAGTGAGTGGACTGCAACATCATCCTTACATCTTGGCAACTCCATTTTTTTCTTTTAATGTGAATTTTCACAATTGATAGACTCAATTTGCAAGGATTCTTATTTTCTTGGTTTTGGTGTAGTTGACCTTCATGTACTGTAGGTAAATAGCGTGTAAACTGTACTCTCAAAGACTCCCAGTTTCAGGCGCACATTTATTTCAAATGTCAACTGCAGATCAAAAGGGCTGGACTTTAAAGGTCCAGCTGAAAGAGGTTCACAGTAAGAACTACTACTCTACGGCAGAAGCTGAGCAAACCATAACGCGCTCAAAGACCAGCTGGAACGGGCCCGCAGCAATGAGACTAGGTCTTACGAGAAGGAGATTCACAAGCTCAAATCTTAGCTGAGAGAGGCTTGAATTTTAAAATCAGCACTGTTAACGGGCTGATTCTTGCTAATGAGATGATAGGAAGCCTGAATCTCAAACTGGATCATGAGGCCAAAAAGAAGCTGCAGCAGCAAAGCAGCAATCCTGCTGCAGAGCAGTGTGAGGATAAGGTTAAGAAGTCAAAGGCCTCCCACCTTGAACAGCTGGAGCAGCAACAGAAGGAGAGTGACTGCACTGAAAAGAGCAGAAGAGGTTAATGCCTCAATTCAGCCGACTCTGCAGAAGAAATATGAGCTGTGGGCTCAGAGGCAAACCGCTATGGAAACCACGGTAGATGACCACAAGTCCAACAGAAGTGTTGGACAAAAAGTCCAAACAGAAGAAGAGAAGCTGGCTGGTTAGGTTGTTCACTTGAGTAGCAAAATCAGGAAAAAGG
The DNA here is from genome assembly GCF_008692095.1 of Etheostoma spectabile. NCBI lineage: Eukaryota > Metazoa > Chordata > Actinopteri > Perciformes > Percidae > Etheostoma > Etheostoma spectabile. Next base: position 14,453,920 of record NC_045754.1, on the reverse strand, counting down.
ACTGCTGAACATATCTTGACTTTCTGGATTCTGGATGCTATCAATGAAAATATATACATATCTAAATTTATTTGGAAAGGCAAACAGCCACGACTTAAGATGTCCAGTCTACAGAGGAGGAAAGAGGATGGTCACACAATGGCCCTCATTTATCAACCTAACGTAGAAACCAGCGCAGAAATCATCTTATGACAGGCTTTACGTGGGATTCACAAAACATTCGTATCACACCAATCAGAGTGTAAGAATGGTCGTACATTGACAAATGCAGTGGCTGGAAAAAATCGTAATGGAAATATCACGCCCCAATATATTCTCGGTTTTGAGGCCTTGCCCCTACAATTTACAACATGGCGAGACATAATCTGGCTAAGAAGCGGCACTTTCAGAGATGGAGATTGAAACCCATCTCAGTTTAATTTGCAGTAACATGTGTCCTATTTGGCAGTCTAAAAACTGGTGTTAGGCTGTAGGAAGAATGCGGAATAGAAAGAGATCACTGATGCAGTCAACAATGTTGCTGTATTAAATCGGACTCCAGCTGAAGTTAATTTAATTTATACGTCCTTGACATATGTATGCTTTAGTCCTAATAGTAATAAATGGGCTTATACTGCAATCTCTTAGGTCTACATGTAGGTGTATCTATATTTAAATATACATACAGTAGCAGAGTTTGTCCAGTTTTTTTTTTCAATTTTACACGTGTATTTTTTTCATTAGTCAGAGTCAGGCAACTGTAAGCTGTGAGGGAGAGTGCATGTCCCCCCGTGCTGGACCACCACCAGGACACTGTCTCCTGACAGCAGAGTATTGAATGTCATTACCAAACATAACACTACACCTTTTACAAGCAAGGAATAATATCCTGTTCCCTTCATATCGCCCCCAGTTGGGGCTGTGCTGGACACTGCTCTCTGGCATCGGGTCATTTGGCTCCAATACCACATTTATGGCACCCTGTTTTTCTGTGCGATGTTGCGCAGGATCCCCCAGACTAAAACAATGTTGTAGACTTTTTCTGGTGTGTATAGTACC
>NC_045754.1:14423661-14452872 GCF_008692095.1 Etheostoma spectabile | reverse complement strand
CCTTTGCTTAATCAACCATGGCTTGTGTGTGTAGGGTACATGTGCACTGTTGCTCGGCTCATAGAGGTCTTCTAAAAGAGCCAGATCTGCCATTACCGATAAGTGATCAACTGATGACTTCTCCTTCTGCTGCTACAAGCTGCACCGCAAGTCCACACCAACTCAAAACTTTGTTCAGACCAGTTCAGACCAGACGTGACATTTTTTCGCTCACGTTCATGTTGATAAATATCTTGCTTTGGGTAAGAATCGGCGTATGCCCGTCCTACGCCATTTTGTAGAGCACAGGAATGCCCTAAGGGCCATCTAGCATAATCTGGTCAAAAGTCGTATTTGTCCAATACTTTGGTTAATGAGTAAATACTAAAAAGCCAAAGGCATTCCCATCAGTCACAGAAATGTTAGGATTCTAACCCAGATTGAAAGCATGTTTGTTTCTTTGTATATCCTTCGCAGAGCCGCTAGTGTGGCTGTTGACTCTTGGTCTTGTCATTATCTATGAAATATTTCAGAGCTGCACACTAATGGACCAGTGCATTACTTCACTTAAGACTAAACTCAAGGTCTTACAATATGCTATTTGTTGCAGTTGTTGCTGTCCTAGTATCCTGGATGGTTTAAAGTGCTCATATTATGCTTTTTGGCTATTCGCTTTTCCTTTATTGTATATCTTTTTTGTGCGTGTTATAGGTTTCCAAAGTGAAAATGCCCAAAGTCCACCCCGAAGGGACGTATCATCTCCAACAGAAAACACTGTTCACAAACCGCTCCAAACAGCTCTATTGTAGTCCAGCCTTTACTTCCGTAACGAACATGCGTCACTTTGTAACACGTTAGAATGCTCGCCTAGCTGCTAGCATGGCACGCCCTCATACTCTGCTTCTGACTGTAGCTGTAGCAGTACAACAAAACTATGCTCTTTTTTGAACCATGTAAACCTATTCATAAAAATAATTATAAACCTGAAAATGAGCATAATATGAACACTTCAAGTAGAATAGGGGTTGTGGTGCAATAGGAGCAGTACGAGTGGAGACGGTCATTTTTATGTATCAATGCAAAGTAAACCAATCCAGGACTTGCAATAGTTGGAAAAACAGAACATCTTACTGAATCTTATTTATTGTGCCCTTTACCTAAGCACCACTGATGTACTACTGTATCGAAAAATGCAACTATGGAACGGTTGTCCTGCTGCCAGTGTGATTTGTAAAACCTAAAAACAACAGTGCAGGACAGATGGAAATGCAACTTCAGGATATGGCTAGTATTGTAAGTGTTGCTATTTGGCGGAAGGGGCCAACACAACGATAAAACAAAAAAGCCCCTACACGCTGCCATATACACCCTTTTATGCTGTAAAAGAAGATAGCCTTATTACATTGAATTGAAAATGTATGTCTTTTATGACATAAAATGGTGTGAATGGTATCACAGGCTGCAATTGTTCCCATTTCAATCAAGTGCATCCTGCTCAGTTTAAGCATGGAATAATAATATTTGCAATTCTTCAAGCCTTTGATATCATTGCTCAACATGTGCATTCACTAAAATAATGTTGATCAATGCTGGTTACTGAATGTGACCATCAAGAGGACCTTATTGTGTGACAGACATGCGCAAAAAAAACAACCCATAAAAGCTTCTTTTTTTTTTTACAACTCTTGTTGAAAACTCTTCTAACTAACCGATGATGAGGAAAAATCTGACTGCATCACAAAACCAAATGACGGGAAATGAATCAGATAGATACAATCACCAATTTATAAGGCAAGAGATTGGCTTGAGCAGAAAAAAATAGGCTACCTTTTCACTGATTCTGCAGTGCCCAATACTGACACAGGATCCATCACTGACGGATGTTCTCACTGTTGCTTAAAAGGTGCCGGTAACAGTGTATATGCCGTTCATTACAATCAGAATGAATGTCCATATTCTGGCCATTATCATCATGAAAAGATGGGCAAGGTGTCAGACAGTGCAGGCAGTTATGGAAGAAAAATCCAGACAGTGTAAAAGATGCAAATGATGTCCGTGGAAAATGCAATAACTGCAAGGAGTTAAAATGAGGCAACTGAAAATATTCCTCTACAACTATCAGATGTTAGCTGAATTTGGGCAGTTGTCCAAACAGAAACACTGTTACACAGCTGATATTTTGCATAGGTTTTTGTGTTAAAGGGGATATTGTATCGCACAGCTTTGTCACTAACTGCGTAACTTGTCACTTCACAACACATTGTCATTATTGCTTAGATTAAAGGTCGATCTTTCAGTCAGTCTCCCCCTCTTTCCTCACCTTTCACGCAACCCGTCTCTCTTTGCCATCTTTTGTCTCACCCCTGAACTTTCTCCCTATACATTTACATCTTTGATGAAAAGCATTATTAAGTGTATCTTTCCCTTATCCCCTCCTTTTCCATTTTTTCTCCTCTGTCCCGCTCTCCTCCCTTCTCTCTGGAGTGCAGTCTAATTAGAGCCTCCGGTATAGGATGTCATTATCTCTCTGCTGTTTCTGGCAAACTGGGTATAGTGCAGTACTGTGTCAGCATAGGGAAATGAAAACCCCCAGCACATACACAGTGGTTGCCCGCATCCTCTGCATCCTTCACTGCAGTAATGTGTGTGTGTGTGTGTGTGTGTGTATGTTTTAGACAATAAGTACACTAAGTTTTATATATTTCATGTGTAATTGAGTGTGAATAATAGTGGTGGAGGTGAGAGCTTCAGGACTGTCTGTGACTGAAGATAGATTTGTGCTAAAAATTTTATTTGCTGCCTTGTCCATCAGTGGCAATGACTGTCAGCCTTTGGCCCATGACTTGCCTTGTGAGACACTCCTTCAGGGCAAAATATGACACCGATTCAGACCAGGGAAAATACATCATACTGCCAGGCTCAATCACTCTGTCGCTCTTTCATGCACATACACAGCTGTAGCCTCACACACATACACGGATGCATGAATGCCACGCTCACACAATTAACCTATGGTCGTCTTTGGTTCTGTAGCCGCGATGTACTGGCTGACTTACGCACTCCACTTAGAGGGACTGAGGAATCAATGCGTAACATCAAACCAAGGCCAGCAACCCTCCCAATAACAGTTTCAAAGTTACATCTATTGTATGGCTCCACATGAGTGCTGATGACGAAGAGAATAGCTCTAGGTGGATGACGCAGTCTTATAGTTCCTGTGGCCTTGGGTTTTGAAGTAGCTGAATTCCGAAGGACAATACTGAAGGGAAACGAGGGTGTTAGCTGGAAATATGCGACCCAACGAATATGTCAGATAAGAGCTAAGCAATTGCTGTGGCCATGAATCACAGTCGCACCAATATTATCAGTCAGGCGTATCAAAAGTCAGTGTGTGTGTGTGTGTGTGTGTGTGTGTGTGTGTGTGTGTGTGTAGAACAAGAATGACGAAAAGCCTGCATGAAAATGTACTGTGAAGCAAATCGCAGTTTTCATCAGGGATGAAACAACTTTTAATAGCTTCCTTAATGTGGGCTGTATGATGTTAAACAGATCTCTATGGTGGCCACAAAAAGGGAAGGATAACATTGTGTAACATTAACAAGTGCTAAATTAGTGAAACCAATAGTGACATGGTTAAGCTGACATTGCATCCGCTTTATCTCACTCCTGGGAGAATACACACTCGGAGAACACCCCTAATAAAACCATATATAGTTAGTCACTTTTTCATACGTATTGACTTTATTTCTTTCTCCTTAAATATGGTTAAAAAAGGGTTGCCTCTACATTTTTTTATATAAAATGTTTAAAAAAGAAGAAGCTTTTTTTAACATGCTTAAGCCATTACAACATAAATTGCCTCTCTGTTTTATCTTACCATTTAGAATTACAGCATTACAATTGTGACCAAACCAAACACAGGCCTCATAATAATTTGTGTCCTTGACTGAATTGTTCTAACTATAAATGTAAAAGTAAAAATGTGGCCTTATTCTATTAAATCAAAACCTGCAAACGCACCTAAAAGAGGGCCAACACTATTTCAGTAGTAGATTTACTGCAGTCATAGACGGGACTGTGTGCGTGCGAATATGATCAAGCATTGTGGACTCATATGAGAAGTTATAGCGTTTGTTAAATGTGGCCCTTTCCTGCAGTGCTGCTCTACCCTCGGGAACATTTAATCCTGTAGCATTAATGCAGCACAGGTACCTCTGGTAGATAAGGCGGCATGTCTGGTGTGTGTTAGGGGATGTAGAAAAGGTGCGTATGTGTGTGGATCTATGTCAGTATTGTATATGCATGCAGGGCGGCATGGAGAACACAGGCAGAGAAAACAAATACAGGCTGTAAGAAGCCTTAGGGTCAACCTGCATGGCAACACTATTTCATCAGCACTAACACTCTGTTTCTCGCTTTCTGTCTGTTTGGTCTGCCCACACTCATCTCCCTCTCTCTTTCTCCTTCCATCCCTCTATTCCTCTTGGCAACAGCTTGCTGATTAGAAAAATGGGCATGACCCCAAGTAAACCCTTCTGCCTATCTGTCTGACCCTAGCAGAAGAACAAGTCCCCTCGCAGCCACGAACACTTACATTGCACACAAAACCCACATGTAATATCAAAGCTCCCTGATGCAACCCGTACTTACTGCATGACTGAAGGAATGCTGAACGGAAACAGCAAATTAATAGGAAAATAAAGTTGAAAGTTTCTCAAGGAATTAAGTCATTTAGAATTTGCCAAATGAACAGTCTTGCAGCATCTAATTTTCTTGACTTGTTGTCAGACGTTGCTGCGTTCTGCAGTCATCAACCCAGCTGATAGAACACATTTTCATTTCCATTTCAAGATTTGGTAGTAAATCTAATTCACAGTTGGATGGGAGCATAGCTTAGTGTCACTAACCTTGGAGCGTGGCGGAGCACGGATGTACCATTTACAGTCAACGGCCTCTGCGGCGCTAGCCTTCCCGTCTCTGGTGATCTGATGGGACTCAACGATACCTTCTGGACCAACCATGTCATACTGACAGGCTGAAACACATGCATATGCATAAACACACACAAGCACACATGTATACACGTGTGAGGGTCAAGCAACTACACATGGACTCATGAATACCAAAGAGGTCCAAAGACGCATACATCCTTTATACAACTAGAATATAAATGATAATATTAAATAGCAATTATAAAGATAGAAAAGAGTGAATATGAAAACAAGTGAAACAAAGACAGAAAGAGATAAAAGAAGAAACCAAGGCAGAAAGAACGAGCGAGAGAGAGAGAGAGCGAGGAGTATACCTACAGGGTAGAGGTGGGGGGACTCCCATGTCTGCAAAATCCGGATCTGAGGAGAGAGCACAAGAGGGGTGGGGGCATTCGTCTTTAATACATGATTACAAAATCAGGATATTTGTAGCGGCAAAAACAACCAGGTGTAACAATGTATTGTACTGAGGAACTTCCTGCACAGAAAGGTACTGCTGCCTTCATTACTGAATTATTTTGGCTTCCCTTCTCTCTCTAAAGCTGTTGGCATACTGGCCATGTCATTTTCCGTCATGCCCAATAGTCAGTGAGTTTGAGATTCTACATTGGAACCTCCACTTATGCATAATTATTACGCTGTTTGAAGACATCTTTGCACTACATTTTTTCCAAAAATCATTCTATCCTATAACCTATTTATCCCACAAACCATAACCTCACCATGCTAACGAACACACACAATAACAATGCTAACACACTGATGTTAAACAGTTACAATGTTTATCGTGTTCACCACCTGTTAGGATGTTAGCAAGTACAGCTTAGGCTGATGTGAATGGCATTCATTTGTCATGTATGTAGGCATAAACCAAATTCTTGGACACATTAAATTTAAAATCTGAGGTTGGAGCTAGATGAAAAAGTCATAACCGCTTATGAGCGAGGCATTGATCTCTAGTCTGTAGCATATTGGAACGGCAATCCCTCTGATAGTTGAGATATTTGTACCACAGTGGTGGTGCTAGCACTGGTCAAATGTTACCACAATATGAGATGTTGCATGTGTGTACTCTTCATGAAGTAATTAAACCCTAATTGAGGTATGTGTGGGTATTTTTGGGCTTTTTTTGCCTTAAATTTTGAGAGGAAAGGTAGGTGACAAAGTGAAAAGACATGAAGGAAATCTTCACTGGTCGGATTCGAAACCCTGGACCTCTGAGTACCTCTCAGTATATGTGCACCTGCTCTACCCACTGATCCAACTCAGGCACCAAAAAAACACATTCTGACGAAAACATACAACTTTATATTGCTTTTGTGCTAACCAAATGAAAAGAATGAGCTTACCACACTATCCCCATTCCACTTAAATTATGTAAAATGCCCTCCTTAGAGCTAAAATAGTCATAATCTTAAATCAACCAAATTTACTGGCAATTATTCACATGCTAATCACTAGAATATGCAGCCGTGTTTTACAGCAGCTTTGACAGAAATTAATTGATGAATAAGTTAAGTATTGACTCTATACATTTTCAAGAAAAAATAGTCTAACTGCTCTTGGTATGTTGTTTTCTAAGGGTATAACAACCGGTCAAACTAAAGGCACATGATAATCAAGGTCACTGTCACTTAGCTTTTGACTTACACTGATTACGCTGCAAGTCTCAATAAAAATGCAACAAAGATAAGGCTTGTTTGGCCTGGCACACTAAATCTGAGTAAAAACTCAGGCAAACCAAATAAGTCTTATCTTTGTTACCTTATGTAGTGTTGGAAGAAAACCGAACAGAAGCTTAACAGAGATAAATGGAAGAGCAAAAACATTAGTTGGGGACTAGGAATCTAATCCTTAACCAAACTTTAACACAGTGACAATAACAAAGAAACTTTAACAAAGCTGAGGCCATGTGTTTTGTCTGCTAAATAAGATAAGGGAAGCGCCTGGTAAAGTTTTGAAAGTCAGCTTGAAAGCGAAAAGGTTTTAAACACTTTTTTTCTGTATAATGTTGCAATAAATTACATCAACAAGCCCAGGCCTTGCTGAGGTGGGTTACCTCGGCTGGCTAGTAAAACATCACAGTCTTGTCTCTTATCCCCAAAGATTCAATATTGCTCCTTAGATGACTTCACACAAGACAGAAATTGACTCTTGAACCATCTACACTGTTCTTTCACGTCATCATTTCTGTATGTGCACTGTGAAGAGATGTTTGTGTGTTTTATCCACCATGCTCTGTCAGAATTTCAAATATATCAGCTTCCAAAGCATAACTGACTTTAAAGGGGAACTATGCAGTTTTTTTTTTAGCTTAATTTACCTTAAGTGAACAGCTTCGGAGTCATTGGAATGGTTAAATTACTTTTTTTGAGTTGAATGGTGGTTGTCTTGCTCCCCCATAGCGCCTGTGAGCAGAAAAAACCAGCCTTGCAACTTTTGGCCGGTGAGTTGCCAGACAGCGTCGGGAAGTATCGCATCAGGTCTCGCGATGTAACAAATTGCTTCACGGCACTGCACACATACGCCCATTCAGGAACCGGCTAACAAGGTTGCGATGGAGTTTTTGTTTTTTGTTTTTCACACTATATACTCGTCATGGCTGAGTCGGCAAAAAAGAAAGAGAAACTTAGGAAAGCATTGTTGGAGGAACAGAGAAAGAGAAAATGACATATTGACCATGCGAGGAGTCAGACACAACATAGGAGCTGCCAACTATCTATTCCAAAGCTGTAGGGGGAGTTCTATAGAGAAACCTGCGAGGAAAAAGCAAAGAAATGGCCAAAACTGCATGGCGTCCATTTAAGGTTAAGGTGAAATTGTAATCATAATTCACTTTGACGAAAACAAAACAAATGGCTGCACAGTTTTTAACCTTCCTGTCACTTATTTAAAACTAATTCCAAATAGTTTTGTCTCAGTTTCCAACATAAATGCGGACACAGGATAATCTTACTTAGACCAATTTCTGAGCAAGAATTCCACTATAATGGCACTGCAGGTTGCCATGATTTATGACATACAACCTTATCTTTGAAGTAAAAAACACAATTTATTACATTCCACCGGATTCCATTATAAACCAGCCTAGTGACAGAGCAGTTGTGCTCTCAAAGATACGTCGCTAGCTGGGAGCACTTGGCTGCATTCACTTAAGGACAGAGAAATAGGAAACACAAAAAAGGCTTCACATTAAATCTGATTGTTCCTTGCCAAATCGAGACATGGCAACCACTGACTGAGCTCAGTGTGGAAAATGAGGTCTGATTGCACAGCGTGAACACCTTGCCTAAATGTCACAGTTTTTTGTCTGTATGTGTGCCCTAATTTTTCTGTCTAGACATGAGTCAGAGCTTAAGTGTGTGAACGCCGGACAAGAGGAGCAAGTCCCATATACAAATGCTGCATGCCTGATGACAGAACAAAACCAAAAAAAGTCAATGGAATGGTGAGGGAGGGTGAGCATTCAGTGTGTTTGATGATGACACTTGCTGCATAAAAACTATAATCAAAGGAGAGAGATTCTTGGCCCTATTTCATCGTAGCTCTAGTGGGGATTCAGATAAGGTGAACCTCCCGTTATGGTGCAAAGAAGAAAAGCCTGTTGAGTGCCTGTAACAAATCTAGCAAGGCCACAGAAAACCCTCTCTCCTTAGTGCTTTCAATACCAGCAGGAAAGTAGTAAAACATTCATGTGAACCCAAAAGCAGTCAAGAGAGGTGCTTAGAGTCTATGTTAGCATTCACTACAATTCCCTCCCCATTAATTGTTGGTTTCAATTAAGGCTCTAATGATCCAATCTATAAAAAGCTAAATGGGGACTCCTGTGCAATTTAAAAATACAGGTGGCTTCTCTGGCCTTGGATAGCTAACTGGTAATGAACTGTTTTTTTTTTTAATTTGCGTTTGGGGGAAAGCAATGCTTGCTTGTACAATTCAGACGAATCCACCACGTGGCCACTCCATCTGAGGTTTTGAGTTGCAAATGTTGACATAGAAAGTTATTATTTTTCTTCCAAGAGAAAACCAGACATCAACTAAATTTGTCATCTAGTGCTTCCCACAGAAGTGAATCAATACTGTCCAGCCTCTTTTTTTTATTTCAGGCAGTATTGATGTCACTCACTGATAAATGTGACTCAAGAGTGTCATTGTTTGAACATGTGACTGTATATTTGAGTGAGACAGACACAGACACAGTGTTAGGGGGCTGCTCCTAACTATTTTCATTATCAATTAATCTGCTGATTATTTTGATACCATTTGTATGAAGCACAATGAGACAGTTAGCTTAGTTTAGCACTAAGACTGTAAACAAAGGAAACAGTTATTCATGCTCTGTTCGAGAGTTAGCTCTGTTTGCCCTTTCACACAGGCACAGCGAGAATAAAGGTGCTGGCCGTGAAGAAACTGACCAATGGGTCTGCTTCAACTGTGTGAGAGCGACCAAATTTTGGGACATGTCCGAAATTTATCCAAACAACTAACGCCCTATCAGGAGCAGTTCATCTGTCCTTGCTACCCCCGTACACTCCACTGCACAGCAAACAACAGCCGACGAAGCTGAAGTTCAGTCTGATTCTAAAATGAATCCTGCAGCTCAAAAATTTGGTAAGAAACAGGGTCAGGTCTTACAATGTAATTATTTATTTTTTTGTACAGATTAAACAAACAATATACAATGGGTTTTTGTGAGGTTAAGAGTTGCTGGTTGGTGGATTTTATCTTTGGACAGAGCCAGTCTGTTTCATGTCTTTGTGCTAAGCTAAGCAAACAGTCTGGCTGTAGCTTCATATTTTAACATACAGATACAAGAGTAGTATCTACCTTTTTATTGAACTCTCAGCAAGAAAATTAATGTGTTTATTTCCCAAATGTGCTACACTATTCCTGTTAGCTTATTAATTCCATATAGTAGACAAGCCTCTTTTCTATGTCCATCCATGTTGCCCTCCACGGGATGCTTAGGTGTGTGTAGCAAGCAGGTAGGCAGTCAGGGAAGCAGACAGGAACAAGGGATGAGAAAATCAAAGTGGAAGACAGTTAATGAAACAGTGACCTTCAGGTCATCTGTGCTTGTTGTGCCAGAGATTTATTATTGGGTTTTGGCATCACTTAACCCAGCACAATCACAAGGCCAAGCAACCTCATAGGAATAGATGCATGATGTTTTCAGGCCCACGCACGCACGCACTTTTGATGACGGCTATTCTTAACATAGCACCAAAGGTCCCACTAAGAGGCTGCTGTGCCTATAAATGCCTCTTGTGTGACCCTTGACCTTTTAAGACACCGACTCTGGAATTTCAATCAGGTGAGTTCCATCCCCTCTGCCATCAATCACCCCCTCTCCTTCGCTGCAGTCATTGATTAATCGATTCAATCAATTTCATGGATTGATAAAATGATTGATAACCTACATAAAGAATGTGTACTCTTTACCACAGCACGTGATTTACCCTTGTTATTTACAAGCTGGATGCCTCAGAATGGTCACACAGTTTACTGTACTATTTAATTTCTGTTGAACATGAAACTTCAAAAACCCCACTGTATGTTGAAAAGATAAATAATAAATACTATAGTTACACACAGGTGAAAAGAATTCACTAGTGTACCACACGTGCTGACATGTGGAGTATGTGCTGACATTGTATTCACAACGCAGCTCTTCTGTAGCGCTTGCACTCTCCACTGCATTGTATAAATGGCTTTGCCTGACTGAGCTGAATTCAGAGCACATCCACACATGGCCACACCCTCTACTTTCTTCATAAAGCTCGACCAAGAGTGTAATCTTCTGGAGTTTACTGTATTTACCCTTTGCAAACCAGAAAATGCTCACTTTAAAGCCTGGCACACAGACTTTAAGTTGCCCTACAGCATTTTGTTCATGCACATTTTGAACTTCTCTCATCATCATCCTGACAAAAGCAACTACACTCAAACCAATGGCCAGCAGGTATACACCTGTGCATGAACGCTAGCAAAGCCAGAGAGCTGCAAAGAGAGAATTTACAGAAGTTATGTGCAAATTCCCCTAGAAGCAAACCCGAGCAGCTTGCAAATGCCAACTCAAATTTGCTCATCACATTGCTTCAAAAACATGTTTATAACGCTAATAATGCTAGCAGTGTGGCAACAGTAATTCAGTTTGGCAACCAGACACAAATATAATCATTAGGAATTAGTTCTAGTTAACAAAATTGGAACAATGATGAGTAGGCCCTGATTAGGTCTGTGTGCTGTGTAGTAAAAACGCACACCACACACACCACACACACACACACACACACACACACACACACACACACACACACACACCACACACACACACACACACACACACACACACACAACACACACACACACACACACACACACACACACACACACACACACACACACACACACACACACACACACACACCCACACACACACACACACACACACACACACAACACACACACACACACACACACACACCCACACCACACACAACACACACCACAACAACAGGCCAAGAACTGTCAGACGTAAATTCCTAGTAACTGTAAAATCCCAGAAGTACTGTATTGCTCTTCACAATACAGGCACAACACTATCTTTTATTAATGAGGCACACTACGTCTCATTTGGAATTGAACATCAGGCTCCACTGCATCCCTTCAGTATTAGCTGCTGAGCCAAATGTAGCTATGTTAAACAGCATATGAATGAGGCTTTTGGTGTGTGGCAATATTCCAGTAACCAAGGGACACAAACATGCAGAGTGCACACACAAAAACTCAATTTCCCAGTGGCCTCATTTCCTCTCAGCTGCGTGGGGGTGACATTTAAATAAGCATCTGATTAATAATCTCTCCTAAAGTGGTTGATCAAGCTAATGAATGGCTGCCATTAATCACACCCGGCACAGCTGTGGATGGAGTTGGAAAGACAGACAGAAGAAGAGGCAGAGAGATGGGAAAACATTTTCACTCTACAGTATGATTACTTGCAGCCCTTTCAATCACAACTAAAGCACAATTTTGATAGAGGCGATTGTCTCTGTCATATTTTCACTGTTCCTTGTATTGAGTGTGTCTGCAGTTTTCAATCCAGTAGGTCAGCTAGCTTTCAACTCCCAAAACAAACATGCATGTTGCATACTAGACTAATCAAAAGCACTGCCAGACCAAACACAATTCTGTTGTGATAAAATCTCTTCTTGATCAAATGGTGCAGTTAAGATTAGCTATATAACTAATAGATCTGCTCGACGGGGCTTTGTTGACCCCACGGATGACAGGCCAACTACACAGAACAGTAGCTGTGAAAAGAGGAGGCCATAGGATCTGTCGGTGACTGATAGGATTCACCACACCCTGGGTGTCATGGCCAGTGAGCTGGGTCTATGCCCCGAACAGCGATTAGCAGCGATGTGTACCCCAACGCCACAAGCAACACCAGCTACACGCCAACAATCCTGCTAAGAACTGTACTGAACTAGTCTGCAGAGGAAAATAGAGAAAGAACAGTGTCTCATGCTAATGGAGCACAAAGTGACATGAATAACAATTAGCGTTGTTTATCTAGGGAAGCTTAACTCACTCCGCTTTACTATAATGAATCCTGTCCTTGACCTGTATTTACCACAGCAGCCGCTGGAACTATAACACACTGAATGCAAAAATGGGGTGTGACACAGTAAGGGATGGTTAGCTTAGAAATCTCAGTGGAAAAAAGCTGCTAGGTAATCCAAACCCCCATCTCAACCATCAATGGTTCAAGTGCCCTTGAACAAGGCACTTAACCCCAGTATTGTATGTCCCAGTTGACGTGTTCAGTATCCAGAAGTATCAGTTAAAAAAATAAATAAATAAATAAATAAAAGATCATCTGTCGGAGCTTGGAGGACGGACTGTCACAGCATTTCAGATAGATTACAAGAACTGTGTGATCTCTGCCCTTGTGTATGAAGTAACAATTCATGTGATACATTATTGATCTCCATAAGGGAAGCAGCTATAGGACAGATCTCGAAGCAAATAGGGATACAGTGTCTTGCTCAAGGACAACTCAGCAGGGCAAACTTGGACACTCAGGGTCATCTTGTTCATGTCGAACCTCTGAACCAGTGGTTCACAAGCGGTTTTAGTCCAATGTGACCCCATGGCCCGGTCAGATTAACTAGTACCCGTTCAGCCACACCAAATGTATTTATGATATACAAGTTGATATACAGTAGTTCAAAATTGCTGTAGCCACTGATCGTAAATACTGTACACAATGAGCGCAGTCCTAATTTTCTCTACATTCATGTTTGAACTTAAAGCACATAACAAGTTGATCAATGTGAGTATTATAAACATATCAGATTGCATTTAAACTTTGCTTTTTTTCCCCTTGAAACGGGCTTATTCCAACCGCTGTGTGTGTGTGTGTGTGTGTGTGTGTGTGTGTGTGTGTGTTTGTGTGTTTGTGTGATCTTGAGAAAAGTGGTTCAAATTAGATGGAAGAACAGGGTTGTGCCTTAAATATAAAATATGGTAATTTAACATGTAACAGCCTGGATTTGTGCTCCTTTAGTAAATTAATGAGTTTATTTTGACCTGTAAAGATTAAAGTAAAAAATGGGACTAATGGATGAATCAGTTTAATCACAACTTGATGACAGGCAAAACTTGACAAATAACAATAACAATGAGTCCATCATTGGTTGTCATTATAGACAGGGGACACATTTTTCCAAATCTGGCCCCTCATCCAGCCTAGTCAGCACCATGGACCTTGGGCCTTTGGCTGCAGACATCTGTACCGTTGCCGCCGCCCCCCCCCCCCGCCTGACAGTGGGCCTGCTGAAGTCAATCACAGGTGTTTTTACCCTGGTCAGTACTCTGGTTTCTTGATGGAGTCACAAGCTGCAATGTGGTATCATGACTTTATGTAAACATACACGCCACTTTCCTAAAGCCAAGTGGTGTGTTATCTATACGCATTTCGACCTATCCCTGTGTATGTCTACGCTGTATCGCTGTATACAGCGAATGACAGTGTGCAACGTCACAGCGTAAACATACACGCCACTTTCTAAAGCCACTTGGAGTGTTATCGCGAGGCTAAGGTTGGGTTTAGGAAAAGAAGAACAGGGTTGGGTTTATGAAAACAACAAACGTGGAAAATAGACATCACACTCAGGACAGGAAGCAAATACCACACGCGGGACACAATCCCCACTCTTCATTCGCATTTATGAAGTGTAGCTGATTAAGGCATCTGCCAATATAGAAAAATTATATATAATTACAGTTTTTAATAGATGCACTTTGGTTTCACTGTCATTCATTATTAGTTTTTCCTAAAAATTTCAATAGTTCCATATGATGACACATATGCATAGAAAAGCATACGACATCACATCTTTATCAAAATAATATAATAACTGCTCTGTATGTAGATATTATGTCTAGTGGATCGATACAAATAATATAGATGTTTAGGAGCTTTTGATATTTATTGCCCCTCAATAGGCCACAACTGGGCAAAAATAAATAATGCTTGTTAAACACTATAGCAAAAATAAATAACAAATATATACCCACTTTGTAGTGCAAATAACGTAAGTGTCCTGATGTTTATACTTTTGCGCTGGTGTGTACGTTAAGTTGGAGTGTGTGTGTTTGGGTGATAGAGTGATTGAGTGAGCAATTAGCTTTGGAACGAGTTGCGACTCTAGAGCCATATAGTGAGAGAAACAATGTGTCTCCCTTGTTTTCTGACCACTGTGGAAAATCCTTAGCAGGAAAAGTTACCCCTCTCCTTGATTTCATAACGCCATAACTGCCTCTGGTTGACTGACTCGCTTGTGTTTTTTTCTGTGTCCGACTATGCGTGCTTTCCAACACCCGCTCAACTCTACCTCTCGGCTCAGAGATCTAGTTAGTCTGATGAAAAAAAAAAAAACTTCAATTATAGTAACGTGCCATTTTTTTGGCAGTAATGGCAACGCCGTTATTAAGATGGAAAGAGTATTCAAATAGATTACTGAAAAAAGTAAGGCCGTTAGTAATGTCATTATTTATAATGCCGTTATTCCCATTATTGCTTACAGGTTATGTGACGACAGCAAGGGAAAGAACTTTTTTTCCCTGGTGGTTATCCAGAAGATAGTGCTTTACTGCACCTAGGATGGTATAGCCTTTGCCTGAAAGGAGGCATAAAGACTAAACACAGGGAACAAAAATCCCATCTACACTGTTGAAGGGGTACTCTGATTTTACACAACATCAAAATCTGTTCATGTCTGTCTGTACATGTCTTACAGAGTGTTATTGTATATATGAAAAAATTTGAATAAAGCCTATGCGCAAAATCTGATAAATTGCTTTAAATTATGTCACTTGAGTCAGGATCAATAGAGGTCAAAAAAGTTTGAAAACGAAAAGAATCTGTGTGTGTGGAGTTGCGCACCCATCTCTTCTGGAGGCTATGAGCATAATACACCATCATGTCCCCCCGCACTGTCAGTTGCTGAATTGTATTGTGTGGTAATAGGGGCACCAGATTATGACAAGGAAGAAGAAACACGACAATATCTCTGGTTCTGCAGCGTCAATTTTGACACCGTTATTTTGAAACTATCCATTGTGAACTCAACAACATTGTTGGAGTTTAGTGCTAAATCAGTGAAATACTGTTTTAATGCCATACATTATGTATATTCATATACATCTGCATATACACACCACTAGACCTGTGGCACAATGTATAAGCGACAACATCTGATTGCAAGCCAAATTGACTGTTGAATGACTGTGCAGCTTTGTCAATGCAGAGAACCCGTTTTGTTTTTAGTGCTTGTGCATTTGATTGTGTATCTGTACTGTGTGCGTGAGTGTGTGTGTGTGTTAGATGCACTGATGGCTCAGGCGGGAACCCATTCATGATGGAGCAGTTAGTTGTCCCTAGGCATCACTGGTGTTTCTATCTACGTGATGCCCCAATGACAGACACATTCCATCCACGTTCCATTTGGGCAACCATGCAATAAATCAACACAACATCGCCACTCTGTCAATCATTACTGCACACAGAGTATCAGAGAGAGAGAGAGAGAGGTAGAGGGAGGGAGAGAGGGAGAGAGAGAAAGAGAGAGATATACAATGACATAACGGGGACAGAGCAAGGACAGTTTTGCTGATCTGCAAACAATGCACCCCCAAGAAAGGTAATTTGAGAGTCTGATTGCTTTCTTGAGATAGTGTTTCATTTCGCTGTCATGGAATTATGAGAGGTAGCAGAGTCCTGTTTCAATTTTCACTGCCGCTCTGCATCTGTTCCAGAGGGCCCAGGGGGGAATCAGTGGCTCACAGACTTTTCTATGCCAACCACAGGCTACAATTTGACCCAGTGGAGTGATAAACTGCAGCCATATGCAATAGCTAGTGGCCATTACAAACACAATCGGATTTTAAGGGAGGAATGCAGAACAAATTGTTAGCCAAGTTAGCGCAGTAACAGTTATGGTAACATGTTTAGAGATTCCAAATAATGTGATTTTAAGGTGAAATTGTGTGTACTATTAGAATTAAAAGAGATTGAATCCGTGAGCAGAGGAAAATAAAAGGGGTGTGCGGAGTAACATTTAAATATTTGGTAAAGACTGACAGAGGCAAAGCTTATGTGTGAGAGAGAGATTAAGAAACAGGGAGAAAGATGCAGATTGAGACTTTGGCCTCAGGGCTCCATGCTTTCTTTCACTCTTCCATCACTAAAGTTACTGACAAATTGTTGAAAAGAACTGTAAGAGGATTTACAGCTGCATTAAGAAGAAGACACCACCAGTGCAGCTGTGTAGCACAACAAGAGCTCCAAAGGCAGAGAAAGCTGTAAAACCTACAGTTCTGGTAACAATCACAACTGTCAGCCATGCTAGATACATTTCCAACATTCATGTTCCCTTTGAGAACATAATCCCTAAAGCACATTATGCTACTACGACAGCAGCTTCTAACGTCTATTTCTGGAAAACAAGGCTGGGCGATATGGAGTGCATTTTACTTCTCCAGTACACAAGTAAGGCATTTATAGAGTGGCACATTATTATATTGCACCAGTGGTGAATAAATTAATGAGTATTCTAAAGTAATTACTGAGACCAACAGCAGCAGATTTCA
Source organism: Etheostoma spectabile (assembly GCF_008692095.1). NCBI lineage: Eukaryota > Metazoa > Chordata > Actinopteri > Perciformes > Percidae > Etheostoma > Etheostoma spectabile. Next base: position 14,435,743 of record NC_045754.1, on the reverse strand, counting down.
CTCAATACACAAAGGAATTTTTTAATTTACATTTAAATTTCACAGTTAATTGTATGATTTAAAAAGGCACTTCAGTGGGCCTGATCTGACCTGGTATTAAAATGCGATCTGAGTGATCCGATCGCAAGTGGAGAGCTCTAGGTGTGTCTCCAAATGTGATCAGTGATCTGATCACTCAGGACGAATGTTAATGCCAGGTGAAAACGGGGTCACTGATTCCGAGCCTACTAGTCACAGGGAGTACTCCTCAGTCTGACAAAACAGCTAATGCCTTCTGAGGCTGTAAAAAGAGCTTTATCAAGCCGATGAAAATAATCCTTATGTCACCACAAATATGTGGATGTTGACCAGGCAGGGAAGGTCAGTGGAAAATAAGCTATCTAGTTGCATTATGGGAAGTGTCCTGTGATTTGGGGGCTTGGCCCATTCTCAAGACTGAAATGCTGCATTCATTCATTCATTTTAACGATTAAAAAAAAGAAATCTGTTCATCATGAGACTCCTGACCTAACTAATTTAATACTCTTTAATATCAAGGTCTTCAACTTTTCTTCCACAAATAGGCACACATTTATCTTTGCTATTAGAATGTTAGATTCCTTTTAATGTATATTTTTCAGATAGATATATTTTAATTTTTGAAAAAATAAACTTTCCAAATATTTTTTAAACATAATTTGGAGGCCCCCTTGCTCTGCTTAAAGACTTGCAACATTTTTTTCGTACACTTTTAGCTCTATTAATGTCTCCGTGCACTCTCTTTTAGCTGCTATTCTCCAACTTTGTCTGTCTGCTGTATGGTGCATGGCAGGGAGCATGGAGAAAGATTTTAGAAGTGTGCACTGTGACCAAAAACGATGTCATAAGACCAATTAGACTGAGCCACAACGCTAAAGTTGCGGGCTGGGAAGCCAAAACTAGAGATAAAAGATACTAAAACGCTTCGTAGAACTGAGTGGAACTGCAAAATATGTGAGCTCATCGCTACAAACAACCCCCATACATACACTTGGTTGTGATCAATTGTAAACTATTGATTATAGCAGCTTTACCTGAATCCAACTGGACCTACTACTGTACATCATACTACATCAAAATGAAGCTATCATCTTGTGTGTAGCTTGCAGCCTGGTTGGAAACACTTCCTAGTTCAGTTCACGAGTCCTACATGCTCAAAATATCAGTCTCACCTCCCCTCTCCCTTAGGCTTCTTCCCACCTGATTGGATGTTAAGCAGCAACAAGAGTTCTTAGAGACCTTTTTTCCTCAGCAGCACCTCTGATGGCTCACAACTAATAACCACCCCACCTTCTTCACACATGACAGCAAGGCGCAGCTTGTTTTAACGCCCCAACACTGGCTTCTCTGACCACACAAACATTGCAGGTAACCGGGCCAACATGTCATAGGGAAAGATGAAGTGAAGCTGCTAGACCCTGATATGCACAAACCCACGAGCTTAGATGTCCTGTCTTCTTTACTTTGACCCCTGTCTTTTGGGATGCACCAGGTGTTAAATTGGCTGAATCAGAATGGAAATATTCTGTGTGGTGGGCTACCTGTGTTAGGTCTGACTGAGTCTCTCTCCACTGAGCCCAGGATAATCCATGCAGGGCTGGTGTCTCTTCAACCAGTATTTGGAAAACAGCAGCTGTATAGGCACACATACGACCATTTAGGACCCTCTTGTAATTTAATTCCGCATTTGATCAAACTAAACTGGATCAGTTTCCTCTTTGATGTACAGATTTGTTTACATAATCGTTTTTTCATGACAATAAAAGTAGGTTGGATCAGTTAGAATTGGATTCATGGGATTCATTTCCTCCCTACAAAATCATAAGCTCATGATAAAAGTCATGTACTGTACTCATTGTTCTGTGTTCCATTGTCTTTTACTCTGCCTTGTTCTTACCCTTGCTGACATGCAGTCTATTTCCAAAACACCTTTCCTGCTAAATTTTGCCAACAAATACGTATTGTGCATTAAGGCCATAACAGGCAGGAAATATTTACGCCAGTCAGCAAATTATTTTTGGAAAGACTGCTCAACAGAGTGTCTGGCAGCAAGCTGAATCTGGCTTCACACCAACTGGAACAATCATTTAATTGGCTTTTGTTTTAAAATTCACTTTGTGTCCATCAGCGATTGTGTCAATTCTCCAAAAACATCATATGAATATGGAATTGCATACAATTGCCTGGTAAGTAATCACCTAGAGTTGAACATTATAACCAGGCTGAGTGCTTTACTTGCAGTGGAGCATATTTTTAAGCCATGGCCTTAACGCCCAAATAAGTGAATGCAATCAACATTGAGAAGGATGCTGAAGAAGGGCAGGGTGGTACTTTAGTCACATACTAATAGAAATAAAATTTTCATCTGCACACTGAAAACTGCATTTACACTTGCAAATTTAGGTTTTACTGATTCCAACAACTCCCAGCAGAGCAGACTAGAGGGTAATGGAGGGTGACCGCAGTGTTGGACTTCATTTTCCCAACAATTTGGGAACAATGAACCAGCTAAAATGCCTCAACACTGAGTCAAATGGGAGTGGCTTTAGAAATCCACACGCCTGAAGTATTTCAATCATTTGAACCCCTCTTTTATTTGCATTTTATTCATTATATTATTGACAGTTATAGACATAATATTATTGACAGTTTGATAAAAATACTCGTCAAGAAATGTTGTCAAGAAAAGGTAAGGGACCTTTCTTGTTTCATCTTGCTTTATGCATCACATGCCACTGTAGGCAGGTTCAAAGCACTCAAGCTTGAATGCATCAATCATAAATTCACTTGAGATAAATACTGTGCTAAATATCCAATGAGAACCAATTCATGTAACACAGAAACTATGAAATGAAGCAGCAACTACAGAAGTCCCACATTTTACACACGTTCTTAGCCATTGCTTCACCCCCAAGAGGACATTAAAATCCAGAAGGTGCTTCTCAAGGAAAAAACTAAACGCAGAGGGTCTACTCTGTGTAACTGTGTGTTTAAAAAATAAAAAAAATAAAATAAAAATAAAAATAAAAATAAAGCTGAGTACAGTATTTATTACCTGGAGTCACAGCGGAGCAGAGCAGGTCAGAATGAGCATCTGTCAATTCCTCTATCACACTGATCCAGGTCTTAAAGCTCAGCACTTCTGTACATTTACAATCATGGTTGCTCTGCTTTCATCTCTGACTACAATCGTACTTATTGATGGCACTGGGACCCAATAATCACTAACACAGTACTAAGACTTCAAAGCCAGTGCATGCATTTACCTGCACACATGCATACAGATGACAAATACAAATTTCTGGGGCTTTAAACAAGGTGTGAATGTGTATTTAATCTATATTATACGTCTACAGGACATGTAATTTCTTTTATTAAAGTTAGAAAGGTAGGCAGCAAATTTAGCTAACATTGACAAGGTCATTGAGGGCCCCATCTTGCACCCGGCGCAGCGCGACGCAGAGCCCGAGACAAGTGTCTTTGCTATTTTAAGACTGACGCAGTTGTTAATTTCCTGTCCAGTGCCCATGTTGTTTAAATAGCAAATGCGCCTGCGCCCATCTTTGCGGTGGTTTTACAGGGAGGTGTGTCCAGGTGTATTCTTGGCGTTTTGCTATCTTGCGGAAGCAGGAAGTGATTGCGCCATTGACCAACAAAAATCTGGTCTAAAGTCAATAGAGCAGCATTTCATTGAATTTTACCAGCACATTAGAAAAATGAGCCTAGGCTCATGCACAGAACGCGCCACCACTAGCTCACAACACACACACACACACACACACACACACACACACACACCACACACACACACACACACACACACACACACACCACACACCACACACACACACCACAACACACACACACACACACACACACACACACACACACCACACACCAACACACACACCACACACACACACACACACACACACACCAATAAATAAAAATGTCACGGTGCAAATTCACCATCATAATAGCAATAATCGCTTGGCGCACTGACCCTTTTTCTGTCATCAAACTAGCAAAAGTGGATTTGGACACGCCCTAAACACTCCTGCGCCATGTGCTTCACGCTGTCCGCTTAGATCGTTGAAATAGGGCCCTTAGTCTCTCAATGGAATACTTTTCCTTTTGGGAAAAATGCTCTTTTGTTTTCTTGCCAGGACTTTAAAGCTCTGACACACCAACCAGACGGCCGACCTTCAGCAGAAAAGGCAGTTGGACTGACTGCCTCCCAGAGTTGGTCCAAAAAAAGTGCATTTAAACCTACAAAAAAGCGACACTGACTTGAGCCTACGTTCTGCGCGTGCGCGAGACGTAAAACGTCTCCATAGCAGCAGGTGGCGCTAATTTGTATTGTCGACCAAAACATTTAAACGGGCAGCTGATTGGATTGTCACTACCCGATGTGAGTCAAGTGCAGATGTGAGTTGCGCATCACAACATTTTAAATCGTTTGGTACCTCCGACAGAGAAAAGCTTGTGTTTCGCTCGGTTTTCAGATTTTATGCTAAGCCAAGCTGCTGGCGGTAGCTTTGTATTCACTTTAAAGACAAGAAAACAAACAAGCGTATTTCTAAAAATGTCGAACTGGTCCATTAAATCAACACCCTCACTGTAAAAGACTTCAGATTTATTCATTACAACAAAACATAATAGTAAACTCCTCCACTTTCTCGTAAAGACCCAAATAGGATTGTACATATAAATATACCTCCACTCAGTGCAGTGATTAAGTCCCTTTTGGCACAGCAACAAATATCAGCATGCACACTGAGCCACTGATAAACTATGAACTAAAACCCACCCACACGCTATGACCGTCTCCTGCAGTCTCAGCATCATCTTGCTGTGAGGCAGAGCTGCTTCATTGTCACAGAATAGATGTCAGTGCGACCTCATCCAGCACGTGACTGATCCCTGCCGACTCTGACCAATTTCATTGAGAGGAGGTTGAGATATGAGGTTGTTATGGTGTTGTGGTCGATCACACTTTGTCTAAAACATCCTCGAGGGAGAGTCCATGCAGGAGCATGTATGTACAGTATCTGTTAATGTGATGTCTGTATGTGTTAAAGAACTGTATGTTTGTGCATTAGCACCCTCGGCTTTGAGCGTCCAGATGTTCCATTTTGTCCTCCTGTGTGCTGTCATTGCTTTTATGACTGCTCTGACATGCTCCCATATGGACACATCTTTGGTAACAGGCTCATTTTTTCAGTCAGCGAAGGCCACTGAAAGGCCTTCTAAAAAGACTGGAGAGCTGCCAGAGACCGCACCGTAACCACTGATGGACAATCAAGTCCAAAGTAGCATTCAGTTTTTATGCTCCACATATCTGGAACAAACTACTAGAAAACCGGTCCGCCGCAAATCTCAGCTCTTCAGCTCTTTTAAATCAAGGCTTCAGACCTTTCTTTTTGATGTTGCCTTTCTTTAAATAATTGTATTTTTTTATACTGCATTGTACATTTTATGTAAAGAATTATGAATTGCCCTGCTGCTGCAACATGCTATAGAAATAAAGCTGCCTTGCCCAACAACACGTGTAGCACACGTTATAATGCTCGCTTACGTAGCAGATAGCATTGGCATGCCCTCATACTCTGCTTCTGATTGGATAGTACGGCTGACCTGAGTACTGTGCGTGTGCGTCTCCCAACACAGATGGGAGATGCCTCACTTAAAACGGAGAGCTGGTCACACAAGGTGAAAAGAGAAGATGCAGCAATGTTCAGTACAACAAAATATATCTTTTTTTATTAAACCTTGTAAACCTATTCTGATATAACCTCTAAATACATTATGAACCTGAAAATGAGCATAATATGAGCACTTTTGCCAACCTACAGTAGGCTACACGATAAGGCAGGGGGCAATGATGGCGCTTTAGCTTTTAATCTGCTTATATTTCATTGTTGGTATGAGACACTGGGAAATATTAAATATTACTAAATATTACTTAATGTGAATGGCATTATCTAGTATGTCAACACTGCATAGGCACCTCAAGTGGTTGGGATTGTTCATGCAGAAAGCCCAGTCTGACCTGCTAGAATATGCTCTCTTCCAATAGGAGCAAAGCGTCCGTTAACTTTTCTTTTGTAAATGAAAGTAGTGAGCATGTCCAAGCAAGAAAAGTTTACCACCATGAATATAAAACATGATCTTACTGAAGAAAAAGTACATCTAAGTTTCTGTGGTGCACCAATGATAGTATATGCTCTTTGGTGAAATATTGACTGTGATATTGACTGTGACTTTAGGAAGTATCCAGAGGCACTGTCCCCTTCCACTGATATCCTTAGTCGATGCAGAATTAAAGCAGAATCTACAATCAGTCAGTACCAATGGGCTTACTGTGAGACTGCCCTTGAAGGCTAATCTATATGTGTCCCTAGCGCTTAGGATGTCCATGAAATGTAGCAACTCCAAGCCTGGACACTCAAGAGGTCTCAGAGGAGTGAGAGCAAGGGGGAAAGGTCTAATAACTGAATTGTTGCTGCGTCTCTTTCCGACCTTATTCAAATCCACATCTTCTCCAGTATCCATCTATTTTCAATTTTATGTAAACCACTGCACTCAACCCTCAGGCACCTCACTAAAACATCTGCTTCTATTATGGATAAAAGGAGAGAAACTGTTGCAGCTATCAATAGAGACATCTGTTTGTGGAGATATATTAAGATTGCAGATGTTTTACTGTAGCCTATACTGTGGAGGCAGATGCTATTAGGATAACTCATTTGTATAAAAGGGATGACAATATTTTTTAGTATCTAAGCTGTATTTTTTGTGTGTGTGTATTTTTTTTTTTACACGTTTTTGATTTATTTTAAAACACTTTCAGCCACAAAACAACACAACCTACTTATTTATCATCCATACTTTAACAATTTGGCTGATTCATTTAATCTGGGAAAGAATGTGAAAAAATGTAATCTTTGACAGATCTTCTCTACATGCTCTGCATACTTTTAGTTTTTGATAGATTTGCCCTCTATCAGCTCCTGCAGTATACTTTTAATATTATCCTGCTACAATATTTTAACAATGCTATGCCAGGCGCTCCTGGAACACTTTGCAACCTAAAACCTAACTTTATAATTAACCTGCCACGGTGATAGTTTGTTGACAGGGCACCTATGCTTTTTAACAAATTATGATGAAAAAAGCCATACACCCAACCTTCGACAGGCTTTAGACAGTGCAAATATTTGTATTAGAATCAGCCCTTCTTCTGTTTATGTAAATATACTTGTGTGTGTGTGAGAGAGAGAGAGAGAGAGAGAGAGAGAGAGAGAGAGAGAGAGAGAGAGAGAGAGAGAGAGAGAGAGAGAGAGAGAGAGAGAGAGAGAGAGAGAGAGAGAGAGAGAGAGAGAGAGAGAGAGAGAGAGAGAGGAGCTGTCAACACGCCAGCCTCTCTCCTTCCTGTCCTGTCAAACTCTTCCACTTGTGCTTTCTATCCCATGGTGCAGAACAGAGAGGGGTTAGGAAAGCCTTCCTCTCCTTCATCCTTCAGCCATCATTTTTGAGTTGAAAGTGTCAAACAGGCGTCACTGAACCATTGTATTACATACTGTCAACATTTCAACCCCTCAAACCTTGTGTCCGACACAATTGGGGACTGTTTAACATCCAAGCCCTATATCCTGGAGTTCATGTGTTTGACATAAACAGTTTTAGCATACATTTCTGGCTCTGTGGTCTCTGTGCTCCGCTGTCATTGTGAGGGTCTAAGGTCATGGACTCATGAGAGTGATGACAAGCCAGAAACAAGGGCACCAGACTTGCATCATGTCAACATGCCACACACATGCCTTGCATCACTTTGCATCAGGGATGTTGAGTGTTGCCTTGCTAGTAATATGACATCTATGTCAAGAAAGACAATTTTATGGGCAACAATGTCAGTGTGATACACAATGCTGCAATGGCTGTTAAAAGGCCAACTTGCAGGTCATGATGAAATTGCTATTCAGAACAATAACTAATGCTCTGAAATAACATCTTGTGCATTCAAATTCAAATGAAGGCAAGTGAATTTTTTTACATTTGATATTGCCTCTCAATTCATCTGATTAGACAATGACAAAAAAGCAAATAATGTTGCAAAAGCAGTAAGCTACGGCTGCTAAAAAGCTTTCTGTCTGATCAGGGCCTTAGTCTGCAACTCCCATCCAGTGCCTGACGAATAGAATGTCCGTTTGAATGATTCAAGGCTTTTTTTATTTAAGTCACATACTTCCTGCTGTCAGATGTATGATTAAGAAGACAATCAATAAAGCTGAATCAAAACTGGTGAGTACAACAAGGTTTTCAAATGACCTCCAAAACCACTTAGTCTCTTCTACGTTGCCTTCAGGTCTGTATATGCACATATCACAGTCAGAATAGACATAATTTACTATCACATGCTCTGGTTAAAACCAGAAGGCAGCTTAAAATGATCTACAATAATATGTGTGGAACCAGCTTGTTCTGCACAAGGTTTCAAAAAGCATAGAAATTACCTTTAAAAGTATATTTAGAATTGTCCAAACAGTGCGTGATAACTTGCCTAAAGTTTCCTGATATGGCAAATATACCCATCTCTTCAAATAAACAGATGCAAATTCTTTTACTACATGTGTCTCACAGACCAATAAAGTCCACCAAGACATTAAGACATGACAAAGATACAAGTACTCTTTCACTTCATAAAATTTTCATCAGAGCATGGCACAGAGTGTAAATGAACAACTGTATATTAGTGTTTGTTTATGAGTTTGCCTGAGCTTTATGAGGGCACATTTGAAATCACTGTTGCATGACATTAATGGAGCATCTGTGTGAATTTTACTATATAGACAGTATGCTTACACTGTGGCTATATACCTGTACAGATGTTTAGTATATACATTTGTTAATTATCAGTGTATCCGTGTGTATATCCATTAAATTAATATCCAGCTCCCCTCGCCTCTGCGAGGAGCACATTGTTGAACCTCTCGCCAGTGAAGTTAAAAACTTTTAGAACATCCTTCACTGAGAGACTCCCAATTTAATCATTACTTACACTAAGATCTGCAAAAATCTGCTCTCTGTCAGTGCAGATTCTGATGCAGCTTCTGCGACAGGTTCTCCTCTCTGTGCATGTTTTACTGCGGGTGTGCTAGGTGTGTATCAGAGTGTGCTTGTTTGCAAGGTGTAGCGTGTATAACAGGAAAAAAGCCATTTGCCTGTTGAGAAAAGCTAATGGGAAAGCACAACTAAAGTGTTTTTCCTCCTAAGGCTTTCTTAAACATTTGGCAACATTAATACAATTAGGCTTATTTTCCTCTTACTGTCATTGGACATTCAAATTTGTTAGCTGTCATTATTTAAAATAAGAGTTTGGAGAACACACACAAGTATAGCTTTACTTAACAAGTGTATAATTTGTAAAGAGAATTAGATTTTATAGATCTTTAACAAGAAACTCTGACTGAAAAATACAGTTCAGCTGCAATTTAAGTTTGCAGGAGATAAAATGTTCTCATTTATAAGCAGTGACAGTGCTTTTTTTCTCTCTAAATAATACTTGCAGCTTTAAGGAAGGATAAGACCTACTTGGCAGTGGGATTCTTGCCTGCCACCAGCACAATAAGAAGGCAACAGGAAGCTAGCCAAGCACAAGCTCATAGCACTAGCTGAAGGGGTCTAAGCAGCAGGGAAGCTGTACAGCAACATAGCTTTTGCTACATGTCTGCCAGATTCGTGCATGAATAAATAAACACAGCAAGATCTGTCCAATTTTCCTCAGCCCTGAGGCTTTAAACCAGAATACTTCTGACACCTGCTATGATCATTCATTATCCTTTCCTCACATGCATTATTTCACAGGTGCTAAAGTTAAAAATAGTTCCATCTCTTTTTGATGGATGCCAATGAATAAGTGAAATAAAGCCCACTTGTGCTTGACACGGCACATAGTGCCAGATGAGGAGATTACTGCTAGTTAAGCTGTTCCAACTGTGGTTCCTACAACCAAATTACTCAACAGGTCACAGTTCACTTGTTAGACAACAAGGGTGCCTTCTGAGGACAAGAAGGATGCCTAAAACATCATTTACTGCTGCATCAATGGTTAAGTTTAAGGACTTGTATCCATGTGAAGTGGCTCAACATAAAAGGTGCCGTGCGCATTATGTTTGACTTAATTAAAATCTCACTTACGCTGCATCTTTGGGAGTTTTTCTGTGAGGTCTGAAACAACTTTCTTGCATTAACTGTAAAATTTGTAAAAGGACAGCAATCAATATTCATTTGATTACATCCCAAAGCTTCATTTCCTCCACTGCTTGTTTCTCCAAAAGCAGTGTAATACAACTCTAACCCTAACCCACTCCTCCAGTCCAAACAGCTCTGTTGCTAAAAACATGCCTGTGTGCTTTCTGTTCAGTAACCAAACAAAAATCTACATTTTGAGTCTGAAACATGCGGTGTGTGCGGAGATACTTAGTACATCTTGTACCCTACAATACTCACACATTGCATATTTTTAACATGAAATACTTAGAAAAGTTAATGTTGTGTCAATGGAGAATATGTCTCTGGATTATCCTGAGTAAACGTAATATTATTTCCAAAAACATTGAGAGACATTCAGGGACATTGCTGTTTTCACTTTTTATTTGTTAATCATAACAGATTGTATTTTTATGACTAAATACAAGGTGGATAATGGTGTAAATATTTGCCACAAATGTGCACAATGTTTTTACACTTGCACACTTCCTTTAGATGCTGTTCACAAGTTAGAGTTGAGGGGATTATCCAATGACTTAATCACTAGAAAATTAAAACAGCAAAACATGTAATAATCACTTGATTGTTTAAGTCATTTTTGAATTCTCAAAAGTGGAGATTTGCTGCTTTTCTCTGTTTTATATCAGTGTAGACTGAATATATTTGGATTTTAGTCTGATGGTCGGACAAAACAAGGGAATGGTAGATTTAGGGGGCACAAAAATCGGCATTTCCTGCCATTTTATTACCAAACCATCATTGGTTTTGGTAATAAAATGGCAGTCATTGGAAACTGTTTGGAAAAGGGCAGGCACTTAAAAAGGTGATTGGATGAACCATTAGTCTATCACATCCGTCATTGTTGTTGTGTACTAACAGTCGTGGCTGACACGCACACGCGCACACGCGCACACACGCACACGCGCACACACGCACACGCGCACACGCACACACACGCACACACGCACACACGCACACACACCAGAAGGTGCAAGTAGTTTCTCACTGGACGCCGATTTGGTTCGGTAAGCGGATAGTTTGGACACAAACATGACAAGATGGATTTTCATGTGACAGGTGATCCCATGATTCTTGCATGACCTTATGATATTGCAAGAATCCAGCTACCATGCAGAGTAAGTCATTTTATAGCCTAAACAGTGAATTGCTTCATACAAAACAATAATAAGAGTTGCATCCCTAATTCAGGAAAACAACAGAATAGTTGAATTGTGTGCTCTTAACTATATTGAAGTTTGGTAATAAAGCAGTAAAAAGGAAGACAAACAGTGAAGCGGCTTTGTAAGTTATCTAGTATGACAGAGACACTATCAACCAAGGGTGAGTGGTAACTCAGAGAGATGCCCAAGATGGTGCTAAGAGGCAGAGGCAGGGTACAACCTGTCCACTGCAAAATGGCATGAATAACAGGCTGACACACAAAGACTGACACGGGCAAGAAAAATTGGTCCTTGCTGTCAAGAAAGTGAGACAAGGTCTTTGGAGTAGAAAGAGAATAAAGCAACAGCAGATGGTGGAGAAATGGCAGGGGCTGGAGAGAAGGAGGGAAGTGAAAGAATACAAGCTATTAAACATTATCGAGAAATGGAAAAAGCAAATGATGGGGAATGGGCAACACTGAGGTTGACAGAAACAGAGAGATGAGGAAAAAAACTGTGAAGGACTGCAAGCTGTCTAAATTCAAGTAAGAGAGGCAGCTGATTAGTAGTGATGTGATGACTCGAGGTGAGCATGTGTGTGTGTGTGTGTGTGTGTGTGTGTGTGTGTGTGT
>NC_045754.1:14388955-14423651 GCF_008692095.1 Etheostoma spectabile | reverse complement strand
TGTGTGTGTGTGTGTGTGTGTGTGTGTGTGTGTGTGTGCGTGCCTGTGGCTGCTGATGAAGGATAGCTATCTAGCAAGAAAGGGAGAGAGGAAGGCCACCAGCCAAGTGGTCTAGTACCATCCTGGGAGAAACAGCATCTGTCTCAGCAAAATAGAGAGGAGCAATCAATAACTATACAGTTAAGGTGTGTGTGCATGTGTATGTGTGTCACTGGTGCATTGGTCTTTGCAGTTGGCTTACACTGCATCTACACTGCTGCATTTGGTAGAAGAATATGGTATGTGAATGTTATGTAAGTGAGCATGTTTGTCCTGACCAATATTGTATTTTGGGGGCCAATTTTGATATTTATTAGTGAAAAAAAAAAACAGCTAAGTATATTGGACAATAATATGTTTTTTTAATGATATAAAACAAATCTTGATATGTATCCCATTGATAATGAAATAAATAAATAAATAAATAAATGTTAGCATGCTAAACTAAGATGGTGAACATGGTTAACACTTCATTCATATGAAAACATCAGCATGTTAGCATAGTGAGCATGTTAGCATTTAGCACAGCTGTCTGAGTGCAGCCTCACAGAGCTGCTACTGTGGCTGTAGGCTATTGAAATACACACAGGCATATTAACTGTATTTTCTTTTTATTAAGAATGCATCATTGCCATGTCTATATCATCACTAAGTTGGGGCGGCTGTGGCTCAGTGGTAGAGCGGTTGTCTGCCAATCGGAAGGTTGGTGGTTCGATCCCCGCCCCTGCAGTCATTGTCGAAGTGTCCTTGGGCAAGACACTGAACCCCGAGTTGCCCCCGGTGCTGCGCATCGGAGTGTGAATGTGTCTGAATGTGTATCTGATGAGCAGGTGGCACCTTGTACGGCAGCCCCGGCCACAGTGTATGAATGTGTGTGAATGGTGAATGTATCCTGTAGATGTAAAAGTGCTTTGAGCAGTTGTTAAGACTGGAAAAGCGCTATATAAATACAGCACATTTACATTTACATTTACATCTAAGTTGATTTGTAAGCACTTTGAGGAGACCATTTTAAATGTTTAGAACAGATTACACTGCTTCTCGTAAGAGACTGTGCACTTTCCTGTTCCATTCGGCTACAAACTGAAGCACACGGTCAATATGCTCCCTTTATCTCATCTGTAACCTCGCCTTTCACAATATTACAGCCATAAATGCACCCGACAAGGGGGGCTGTAATTGTACCGCGCTGCAGCATAACACCAAAATCCATTTCTATATGGTGCCCAGTTCTAACCTGAAGAGCACCATTTAAGAGTGGCAACATATGGGTCAAGATGATATGTAAATGCAATTCAAAGTGAAGTATGATCAGCTTTTTGCAAATATCTGTTTCTGTGACCAGTGGAGAATGTAAATTGCAATTCACATAATGGATTTTCATCACTTTACATGGGTTTACTGTGCAGAACGTCAATATTTTATTTATTTTAAAAATACACTTTCGTTTATCACTGCCAGTAAAAGTATGCAAACATTACTCTACATCCAAATGGACACACGCACAACACACACAGATTCATGATGGATTAAAGTGCATCCACATCAATCAAAAACTTGAATATATATACTGTATATATACTGCCTTTATTTCTGTATGTAACCTTTGAAGTCTAATTAAAAATGGGGAGAAACACTCTGATCTCCCAGAGAGAATAACCCTGCTGGTCAGATTCACTGCAATCAAAAGGACCGTCTGTTTCTCAATGCGTGTCAAGGGGAATTAAGACCCCTGAATGAGAAATCAAATCACACAGCATTTCCTTTCATCTTCTCTTGAATCGATAGCATGTCATAAAATATGTTAGAGCAGACCTTGCAGCATTCTAGCATAATTTACAGACGAGGATGACGGCTCCTTCGTTTTTTCCCCACACAGTTTCAAATACAAAGGAGCTTCTTGCAAAACCTCTGAGCCAGCTTCCCGAAATTTCAGGTTTTATCACAGTCACATTAACACGCTGGTATTAGACCTTCGTCAGAGTATTTGTCCTTACTATGCAAACATTTCCGTCCACCAATTTAGTCAATTTAGGCTTTCCCCTGCCTCTGTGTTTGATGGATGTCCAGAGTAGTTGGCAGTGGAGTAGAAACTAGGCTTTGATGTTCAGGCCCACACTGTTAGAGTATTCAGGTTGACTTTGATAAACCCCATTAGAATGTCACCATCTCTCGCGCTTACTTTCTTGCACACACTTAGAAGCTATGAGCCTCAGAGTATGGGTTTGAGGGCAAAAATACAAGGTTGCTCCAGCACTGCATACACGCTGGGTAAGTGAGGGAAGAAGTGGATGATGGAAAAGATTAATAACTGGCATTTGCTTTCAAAAAAGGGAAGGCAAATTGATTGAGATGACTTAGAATGAATAAAGAACTATGATATGTGGTACAGAGTTGTGCTATAAAAGATTTACATATGCAATTTCAAGCTTTTGTCACCATAAAAGATTGAGAGATGTGTATCTCTACGTCACCGGAGACAGCTGGTTCTTTGAATGTGCCGGCAAAGCTGCAGTGGGTGAACACAGGCTTTATCATAAAAGCATGAATGATTCGTCAAGAAGTCTGGCAAAGGTCGGTACTCTACATGCACAGCAACGCAAGGGCCCATTCACTACTCGCCACTATCTAAATTGAAAAGAGTATTTATACCAACTTAGGGATCAGAAGTTAATGGAAGCAGTCATGCATCAATTGAGTTGCATAAAAATGTCCGTTGGAAAAGCGTGAGATTACTACATCCTTTTAAAAGATTTTTAATTTTCTCAAATTGGCTTTTTGTGTCTGATAGAGGGACTGTGTGTGTTAGGGGTGGGGGTGTAGTAGGCAGAAGGCACATTACTGTAAAAGTTTTAATCAGACATCAGAATGGATATATTTATACTAAAAGAGTAGGATCAAGTAAAGATCCCAGTCCAATGTAATGAAACGCTGCTCTTTGGTGAGCTGGCAAATCATGCTGGACAAGTTGCTGCACAGATTGCTCAAAGCAAAAAAAATGACAATGACAGAGGTGGGAAAGTGATTGAGAAGGTGTTTGCCCTGTTCCATTACAAACATTTAAAGAAACCATTGGCACCAAAGACAAACTCTCTAGTGGACATGCCCTGCTCTCATGTAAACTCTTTTGTGACTTGGTATCTAATGCCTCTCCTATAATCCCATCTGTTAGTTTATAGGAGGGAAATACTATCATTAATCAGCTTCACACATCTGAACCAAAAGGCAAACTGTTGCCTCTATCTTATGAAATACCTCTGACATTTAATTAAATGAAAACCCAATCAGGATTTGCACAGAAAACACCCAAAAGAGATTTTGAGGCGTGTTGACAAAACACACGCGGTGGCAACAACATATTAATATTAAGTTCACTGATTTAAAAAACAAAACAATGTATTTTTCCTGAGTAAAGCAGCAGAGGCTTATTTATTTTCAAAACTTTAACAACAACTCAACCGCCAATTCAAGAACTGCCATCATTGCTGTGGATCATAACATCATTGCAACTGCCCTTGTTTCTGAAGAGGGCAACACTGTGTGGAAAGTTATGGATTTACCCTTCAAATAAAACTTTATAATGGGCGCACTTGCTGGCAGCTGTGTCTGAGGCTTGGCTGCATATTTCAACTGATTGTGATCAAATACAAGATTGGGAAGCCAGTGAGGAATCATCTACTTGCACTGCATTACAGGCGGTGGTATCATAAAAGGACAATTACGGCGCAAAATGAACCTAGGGGTTAATAACATGTGTACCGAGTTAATTGTTCTCTGGGATATGTTTACATGCTAATTGATTGTGTCTGTAATTTGAACCAACCTACCGCCAATCTGTTGCTAGCTGCTAACGCTAGCTTTCAGGGCATAGGTTAAATCCCTATTTCTATACCACTAACAAGGCTCAAAATAGCACCACACTTATTTTTCAAATAACATAATGAGGATCCCCACATGTAAACCAAAGCATTGAGACCTTTGTAAGTGTACAGACAGTTTCTTAACAAGTAGTGCTGTCAAACAATAAAAATATTTAATCATTATTAATCACATTAATGTCATAGTTAACTCGCAATTAATCACACATTTTTATCTATCCTAACTGTCCCTTGATTTATTTTAGGTTATTTTAAGTCTAAGTCTATATACTACTTACTGTAGTGTTCAATTTCACACTAACATTCTTTTTTGGAGCAGTCATGCAGCAAATAATCTCTCACACAATGTAACACTATCCATTAATAAAAGGGGGAAAAACACTATGACGAGAGGGCGGAGAATTTGCATCAGCAGTGTGCTTGTACATCAAGTGGTATTTCAGACTGGACGTGCAGCAACGATAGCTCAGTTCACAACGACAAAACACACAGATCACTTTGGTCTTGTCAACGGAATCATTTGGCAACTTTTTAAAAGTAAACTTTCCATTCAGAATCTTATTGGCATCCATTTCGTCGCTATTCTAGCACTATTAAAAAGTTTATAAAGACAGTACTGTTTACGTAAACAGGCATGCGTCATCTTGGAAAACAGGCATGACCAGGCAAATGACTAATGCCGTGCAACCAGAAACATAGCTCAAACACAGCATTCGTGGTTCGACTGGTCATTACTGTTTTCCAAGATGGCGCCTGCCTGTATACCCAAAGGGTAATGTCTTTATAAACAATCTTTTTCACAAACTGTCTCTACTTACAAAGCATGAATGATACAATACATTAGCATGAAAACATATCTCAGAGAACAATTGACTCTGTACACATATGTCATTAACCCCTAGGTTAATTTTGCGACAGAATTGTCCTTTAATGGTTCAACCTACAACATACAGACTCAAACACTAGAGGCAAAACATTAATTCAGTGTGAATGGAACCTCAAAATAATATCTGAATCCTGGAGTAACAACCAATCACACTTGTTTTGACATTTTTGGAAAACATAAGCACAGCTAAGGCTGGCCAATATGTTGATATTATATCAATTTATGAGACCCGTCTTAAATTTTGGAAATGGTAATATGACATAAGTGTTATCTTTTCCTGGTTTTAAAGGCTGCATTACAGTAAAGTGAACTTACCAGACTGGTCTAGCTATTCTATTATTTGCCTTTATGCACTTAGTCATTATATCGACAATACTGATGATTATCAAAAATATCATTGTGTAAATATTTTGTGAAAGCCCCAATAGTAAACCCTACAGTTTTGCCGCAATATTGACATTGATGTTTTTGGTAAAAAATATTGTAACATTAAATTTTATCCGTATGGCTCAGCTCTAAGCATAGCGGTTTTTACTCCAACCTCACTTTGTGAAACCACTTTAAACAAATGTGGAAATAACTTGTGTGGTTGTTGTGGTTAATGGCTTCCACGTTCAATATGAGCTTTATTGAGTTACCGTTTCTGAGAAACACTGTCCAAGAAATTAAGTACTTCGTTTTGTGCGTCAGTACAAAAGCAATGGGAGAAAATAACCAGAATCCTTTACATGCTCAACTACAGCTAACACACCCCCAAGCTTCAGGCCATTTAAAAAAAATAGACCTTCCTCATTCTTAACAGGACAACAATACATGCTTTGCAACTCAAAAGTAAAATGCAAGATTAATTAAAATCGACCTTTGTTTCAGCTGAAAGGGGCCAAACCACAGAGGTTTGACATGTAGCATGTCAAGACATCCACCGCTTGGAGCTAAAACCTCACTTCAGAGCTTGTGCCACCAGCAAATGAATATTTAAGCCACACCAAAGTCCTTCTCTCCACACACTCAATTTAAGCATTTTCACTGAGCTCTGTCTAGCACAATCTAAGTTTCCACAAAGCCTGGCTTCTGCAGAAGCAGAGCACGATAAAATCAATGATTCAGACTTCCCTGCTGATCAGTCAATCTCTCCTATAAGCTACAAACACACAAGGAGTTTTTTTAAGGGGGATTTAAACCTAATTCCACCACCATCTCCTACCCACCCATTTTTCTGTATTTCTCTGTCTGTATGACGCTGGGATTCTGTTTCTGGCCCTATTACCTTGCTATATGCTATGGTGAAATAAATGCAGTGGCAAATTATTTCACGGCTGTGTGATTGCAAAGACAATACTTAATGCTCTGTGCGTGTAGTGAAATGGCCTTTTGCATGTGGTTTGAGATGGAATTGATTGAATAGGATTTTGCTCCATTTCAAAGACCAGAGTCAAGCATGTCAAAGGTCTTTGAAAATAATGACTTAAGTTATTTTTGCACAAAGGCAAATTATTTTCCTTTTGTATGAATCACCAGTTCAGCCAGCACACATATTTACCCCTCCTGTAACAAAGAGACTGAGTTGGAGACTACGAAATATCAACTAAATCAGAAGGTAAATTAGGCAGACTTTTAAAATAGCTAAAGTGCTGCCCAGAGGGCCCCACAGATTCAACCTAATCTTTTAGAATTTAAGAAAAAGAAATGTATGTTCTTTTGGCAAACAGCTATCCAGGAAAGAGATGGTGATTTCAATCTCACTTGAATCCTAAATCTTGCCAGAAGAGCCTCAAATAAAATATGCCTGAATATTTAAGATTGCTGTGCATGTTGAGGGTGGTTATAAATTGAAAATAAGTATTTGGAGGAACTCTGAAATTAATTTCTCTCTCAAACATGCACATTTTTTACAGCCAGCATACAAACCAAGAATCAACGTCACCTCTGCAAAACAAACAAACAAACAAGAGTACAAAATGAAAAGGATTTTTTGATCTAAGGGCTCAGATGTAGTTGTTCAGTGGAGGTCCAGTGTGTGTGTACGTGTTCCTGGATTAGGAGAAGCAAACAGATTTGAGTAGTTTCCCGCAGTGAGAATTCAGCCGAACTTGGATGAGAAATGTCTTCTCTGCACATAAAAGGACACAAAAATAAGAGCAGCCTTGTATTTTGCATGACTCCTCCATTCATGTGTTCAGCAAGCATGTGTAAAAAACCCCCGACTTTTTCCACCAGTTAACTCTACTGTCTTTAAACAGACAGACTCAGCATGGCTGATCATTGCAAGATGCTGTATCTGTAGATTTTCCAGAAAACAAATTTTAGTGTTGTTCTTTTATTACTTTAAAACTGATGATACAGGATCCTAACCAAAGAAAATGAAATATATAAATGTGCTGAATGGATGAATAATCTATTCTTTTCTTTAAACTGAAAGATCTCCCAGAACAATTTGATCCCCTTGTAACAGATCAGATATTTCATTATACGGAATATTAGTGCATGCATAAAAGAATCAGCACATTTCAATTTCAAATCTTGGAGATATAAAGCAAAATCTGTTACCTAGTAATGTGTTTTTCTTCATGCACGGCAATCTAAACGTACAGAGAGCAAACTGTTCAGGCAGCAAGAGTTGCGGTTTATAAGGAAGTGCAGGAATGTGTGTTTGTGTATCATGAAGAGTCGTTTGTATGCATGTTAGGCAAAGAGGCTTATTAGTGGCCACAAGGTAAAAGCCAATTGGCATCCTTTATAGACGGTGGCAAGAAAAGCCAGTGTCAGCTCAATGAATATTCAGATAGAAGCAGAGCCTTGAGGGTACATGGAGCAGCCCCAATCTTTTATCAGCCTTCCTCACAGTGGAGCCGTACCCTATTCACAGTAATCCAAATCTTTCTCTGTATCGCTGGATTCTACTTTCCTGTCTTATTTCTTTGTCTCTGTGCATCACTCATATATACAGTACATGCAGCAGTGGCATTCCTCTTGTTCTTTCTCCACCTCTGCTTCCCCTAGTTATACATTTTCAGGCCTAGGGGAACAATGAGAGCCAGCAGCGGGGGGTGGCCATGTGAGTCGCATCACATAGGAGTGTTGGGATTAATCAAGCTTGCCAAATGGAAAATCAAATGCCAGCAAGGCCATGATGTTCAGCAGGCTGTTGGTGTTTGTTTGAGTAGAGATGAACACACATGATCGACTTCCTGACTTTTCTAGGTCCTTGCTCTTGGCAATCTGTCAAAAACACTTCAGACGTCTAATGGAAGACGATGGTCCTAATTGACTTGCTGGACTTCATTGTTGTATTGTCAGTGGTCTGAGGAGGAAATAAAACTTTTCTCTCGCACCCTCCTGCACCTCAATTATCACAGATGGAGGAGCAATGTGAGCTTTGACAAGGATGAAAGAAAACGAAATGTGCGAGAAAAGATGATGGAAACCAACACCTCGCTAAGAACGTGTTTATGTTTGTGGCGCGATCAACCAGACAGATCTCTCAGCTTTCGTGACTCGAGGTTTCAGAGCCAAGCAAATGCTTGACACATTCAGCAAAGAAAACAACTGCATAGAACATTGCACAATGTGTTTCACAGTCACAGAAAACCAAATGTCACATGCACTTACAGGACGACAAACAGTAACCATTTAATATTTAACCTGGTCTTTCCAGTAGGAGCTATTAGTAGCAGCCTGCAAGCTCACATAATGGATCCCCTGGGTGCAATAACAATCCTTTACACAGACAGGGGAAAACAGCAATAGGCATGAGAACTGAGCAGGTCTTTCTATTAAAATAAAATAAAAAAATGGTAGTCTAACCCTTACCTGGAAAGTCTACCATATTGGCTATGAACGAGAACGCATCACTTCAACCACCTCTCCATACTCAGCACAGACTATTCTGTTGACTATGCTTTGTATACAAATGTTATTCCATTATTATTACTACATTGAAGATTTCTTCCTTGTTTGAACCTACAAAACCCTTAAATAAATAAATGTTGATGGACTGAGGGGAGTCAGAGAATTACAGTAAGTTTGTAAACCATAAACTTAGTGTCATGGCTTTACTATAAGTCTATCATATGGTAATGATATGCATATACCCTCCAAAACAGTCCAAAGAGTATATGACCCAAGCTGCACTTTTATTTCAGGAAATGTCCCATCAACTCATTTTATTGTCATTTCCTACATGGAAGTATTGTGTTGTTGTGTACATGTCTTGTTTTTACCGTCTGCTTGACTCTAGAATTGTGCTATCATTCTAAATGGTGTGAGGATTACTCAAATTCCACTTTTCATAATGCCATACTCCCCTTACTCTCCTCTGTTGAGCGTCGACATGATTCTCAGTGGCAAAACATAGCTTGCGGGAGCGACATGTACATAATAAAAACAGACCATTCATCCTCCCTTTGAGGCAGTTATTGGGCTTTTTCATCCCTGTGTGTTAATAAAGGAACTCCCTAAGGAAGCATCCCACTGATGAGAAGATGAAAACAAACGCAAAACTCATCAAGCATGGAAGGCAATCTGCCCTGCAACGTCCTTTAAAAAAAATCAGTGGTACAAATCAGGAGCGATGAGCCAACAAAATTCATTCACCTTCCAAAAATGAAAAGACCGTTTCAATCAAATCCTAAGAGAATAATTCTCCAAGACATTTTCAATGGGTTGAGGCCTTAATGTGTGCAGAGATAAAACACACAGCTCAATCTTATTGCTGGCTTACACAGCATAATGGAGAGAGTCAGGCTCTCAGCATGACAGCCATGGATCTACCACGGTGATAGGCTAATGAAACAAAAAGCCCTGTGCGAGCTGTTATGCCTACAGAAAAAGAGAGTGGGGGAGAAAACACACACACAACCTAGTAAATTTCTAATGCAGTTCTGAGAGCAAAGACCATTTGCATCATGTGTACAATGTAGCAAACCCTGTTTGAATACACAATAGGTCGCTCTATTGTGGATGTAGCAAAAGAAGGACACAGTGGTTTGAATAGGAAGGCAGCCAAGATTCTGTTGCAGATTGGAGAGATGCTTGATGTAGACAAACACACATGGGTATTGATACATATGGTGTGTGTATACAATACGCACACACCATATATATCAATACCCATGTGTACATACAATATGTGGAAACATGTGTATCTGTGTGTGTTTGTCTACATCATGCATCTCTCCAATTTGCAACTGAATCTTGGCTGCCTTCCTATTCAAACCACACACACACACACACACACACACACACACACACACACACACTTACATTACTGCAATCTACCAGCCACAACAGAGAGGTGTCCTGACCCCCACAGCATCTGTAACTGAACAGCAGGCCCGGCTAACAAACTGCCACAGAGGATGGAAGCAGGAGACAGCCTGAGCCGCTGATTGATCTGCAGGGTAATTGGCTAGGAGCTGCTGAAACAGCTAAAGGACGTATATCCTGTTGGATAGTAAGTTAAGTTCCATGGGCCGATAAACTCTGACTGGCTGTCCCCTGAGTGAATGCTTGTTGTCTGATTCTGGTGAAAATTTTGTGCTGGGACTTTTCTGCAATGCAGGATAGAGTTTTTGAATTCACATTTGCTGAAATGTATTGATATTGTTACATTCCAAACTCCACAACTTAGGTTTAAAGTTAACAATAATAATTGACCATGTAACATACGTGCAATGTTTAAGGAAAGAGACAGGGGATATCATCTAAGAGGACAATGTATGTTCAAGCAACCTCTTGTGCAAACTGCAGTTAAAAGCATGTGTGTTTCAGTTTGTGGGGTGACCTTATGGAATGGACTGAACAATGACAGAGCCATTTTGTTTGTGCATATGCACCAAACTAAATCTTGGAGTATTCAGCCTTCTTGGAGACCTTGAATTGAGTCTTGCATGGGCTCCAGTGGGGGAATCCATAGCTCTGCTGGGGGACTTTAACGTGCGTGTGGGTAATGACGGAGACACATGGAGAGGCATGATTGGGAGGAACGGCCTCCCTGATCTAAACCAGAGTGGTTGTCTGTTGTTGGACTTCTGTGCTAGTCATGGATTGTCTACAACAAACACCATGTTCAAGCATAGGGATGTTCATAAATGTACTTGGTACCAGAGCCCCATGGCCGAAGGTCAATGATCTATTTTATAATCGTTTCATCTGATCTGAGGCTGTATGTTTTGGACACTCGGGTGAAGAGAGGGGCGGAGCTGTCAACAGATTCCCAACTGGTAGTGAGTTGGGTCAAGGAGGTGGGGGGAGACTCTGGACAGACCAAGTAATCCCAAACGGGTAGTGCGGGAATATTGGGAATGTCTGGAGGAGGCCCCCCGTCCGACAGACCTTCAACTCGCACCTCCGGCTGAGCATTTCGTGCATCCCTGTAGAGGCTGGGATCAGTGAACCTGAGTGGACAATGTTCAAAGTTTCCATTGTTAAAGCTGTGGCAGGGAGCTGTGGGCTTAGGGTCTTAGGTGCCTCAAAAGGTTGGTAACCCTTGAAAACCGTGATAGACACCTGCGGTAAGGGAAGTTGTCAAAGTGAAGGAATCTTTCCAGGATATGTTATCCCAAAGGATTTAAGAGGCAGTTGCAGGGTCCTGAAGGGCTGCAGCCTCTGCCGTAAAAGAGGCAAAGTTCAGAGAAGACATGGAGAAGGACTTTTGGTTGGCATCAAAATGCTTCTGGAAAAACGTTCGCCACCTCAGGAGAGAGAAGGGGGAAACCATCCAAGCTGTGTACAGTAAGGATGGGACACTGTTGACCTCAACTGAGGAGGTATTAGAGCGGTGGAAGGAGCCCTTTGAGTAACTCCTAAATCCAACTAATACACCCTCTATGTCAAAGGCAGAGCTGGAGGATGATGGGGGATTGTTGTCAAATTTTCCTGGAGGAAGTTGCTGATATAGTCAAACAACTCCACAGTGGCAAAGCCCCAGGGATTGACAAGATCTGTCCAGAAATGCTGAAAGCTCTGGGTGTGGAGGGGCCGTGTTGGATGACACGCTTCTTCAACATTGCGTGGAAAACTGGGACGGTGTCTAAGGAGTGGCAGACCGGGATGGTGGTTCCCCTCTTCAAAAAGGGGGACCAGATGGTGTGTGCCAATTACAGGCTGGTAAAGTCTACTCCAAGGTGCTGGAAAGGAAGGTTCGGTCGATTGTCAAGCCATGGGTTGAAGAGGAACAATGCGGATTCCGTCCTGGTTGTGGAACAACAGACCAACTCTTCACTCTCGCAAGGATCCTTGAGGGAGCCTGGTAGTATGCCCCACCGGTCTACATGTGTTTTATGGATCTGGAGAAGGCGTATGACTAGATCCCCCGGGGAGATACTGTGGGAGGTGCTGCAGGAGTACGGGGTGAGGGGGTCCCTTCTCAGAACCAACCAATCTCTGTATGACCAAAGCGAGAGCTGTGTCAAGGCAAAGCTCTTCATCTACCAGTCAATTTTCTTCCTACCCTCACCTATGGTCATGAAGGCTGGGTCATGACCGAAAGAACAAGATCCAGGGTACAAGCGGCCAAAATAGGTTTCCTCAGACACGTCCAGTTGGGAGGAGGCCTCATGGAAGACCCAGGACTAGGTGGAAGGATTATATCTCCAAACTGGCCTGGGAACCCCTCGGATCCCCCAGTTGGAGTTGGTTAATGTGGCTCGGGAAAGGGAAGTTTGAGGTCCCAAAACAGCAGAACAACATTTTGGCAACATTTTGGCAACATTACTGCACTTTATTTGAAAGGTAAAACAGAGAGTGAGCAGAGCTGGAAAGGCACAGGGATAGTGTGTGCACATACAATTGTGGTAGGTAGCCTACAGTTTGTCAAAGTTGAAAAAGTACAGTAATTTCTGTATGATGGATCTTTGTAACAGAACCTTTAAGTATAATGTTATCATTACTGACAGAAATTATGAAAATTAAAACCAGGTTGTAATAAACTGGAATTATACTTTTATGTGGATATAGATGAATTTCCTGAAGCACCACAGGAAGCATGTAAACATGTATGCCAAGGTGAGTGAATGGGAGATCTCGCTTTAGATAGAACTGGTGCATAACACAGAGGACATGAGCCAGGCATGTCAGGGAGAGAAGCGAGGAGAGAAGAAAAGAGGTAGTGTTGGCTGAAAACAGGACATAAGAGAGATGAGTGAGTAGAGCGAGGGTGAAACCGCCCTCTTCCACAGCTGCAAGAGGTGTGCCTGCAATGCTAACTCACTCCATCCGTCTCGTTTTGCTAAAACAGAAGCAGTGAAGGGGAAAGGGAGTCTTCAGCTGAGCTCAAATGTAGCAACCGTCATCATTCTTTCTCACCTGCATAAGAGCACATGATTGTTTTGGAAACAAGATTGATGTAGGCAGCTCTAACTCAAAAACACAAAGCTGGATGAGGGACTCCACTGGAAAAAAACCAAAAAGCTATTCTCACAAACACAGGTCTGTTTCACAATCTACACTAATGTCCGTTGTTGTTTAACACGTTGAAAAGAATAAACAAAGATACCTGCATATTTTCCCTTTGCCAGAGCCCCTTCAGCTAATAGCCTCACTTTGGAGAAATTGCATTAAACATTAAGGGAGCATACCTGTGACTATTGTTCACCTACACATTTTTCCCAATAGAGAAAAGACTGACCCATAACAATCAAAGAAACAGTAGGCCTCGCTGAACAAGCAGGAAGCAAAGGTCCAGAGAATGTGACTTGCACTGTAGGAAGCACTGATGAGCATTAGATCAAAACTTCGGGATGCTTTTTTGTTTTTTGACTTATGAGGAGGGACTATAGCATAGCAGAGGCAAACACACTCTTAACTGAGATCTTGGGAGAACAGCAGAAGTGCACCACAGGAGATTTCTCCCATGAATTTCAACTAACTTTCATCTATCTGTGCTCTTTTGTGAATCTGAATCCCTACCAGTGTTGGGCCATGGAAAATAAAATGTTACTCCCAGTGCCTTAGGTGCTACAGCAGTGTGGGACCAAGTGTTGAAAGTGTCTTTATTGGATTTAGGTTGAAAGCTTTTACAATATAAAAAGCCAGACCAAAAACCACAAGCTCAGTTTTCACTGTTAGACATATAATTGGACTGCTGTTCATGTCATGACTTTGCAACTGCATGGCCTGTTTCTCACCTACAAAATATTATTCTTTGGGTTAATAGTTTAGAAGATATTTGACATTTCCATGTTCTTCCTTTCTGAAAATTTAGACGCAAAGACCAATCACAGCGCCGCAATTCAGTCATCAGTCAAATTTTAGTGTGTATTTGTTTGTCTTTTTCAAACTCATTTTTACAAATCTTGACTTTTTATAAAACATCTGCATCTTCAGAATAAGAGTCCGAGATCTAAATCTCATCATCAACTTCATCTATTTTACACACTGCAGTCTATATTTTGACCTACTTTCCTAAATCTACTTATGTCTTATGCTATGTGGGATGGAGAGTATGTTCAGGTTATCTTAAAATACAATAAATGATAATCATCATGACTTATGACATGCCTCCTGCCAATCTGGTGAATGTCAGTGTCTTTGGAAACGTCATTATGTGAGTTCAGTCAGGGGATTCAATTGAACAAAAAAGAAACTCAAACATTTAAATGTCAGGTTTTGCCACTGGCAAATGACTTTGGAGGCAGATGTGAAACTGGGAAGTCGCTGAACTTTCTGTGGGGCAATGGTGCTGCCGAAGTCAGCTACTTCCAAGAGCGAAGAGTCCCTCTCTGCGGTTCAATTTTCAATTTTCCAGTTTGAGCCCATCTAGGTTCAATCTCATGGCTCTGCCTCTTTTATGATAGACCCATATATCCTATTCCAGCTATAATCTTAAATGCCATTTGACTCATTTCATACCAAAATGATTCTCAGTCCAGTTAGAGCTTGGTTCTGGCAATAACGCTCTTAGATCAATCAGTGTCATCTTGATTATAGATACATTAGTCATGGCCTGAATGCTAAATAGAAGAAAACATACAGCAGCAATTCTACTGAAGGTGCCTCGGGTAAAAAAAATGATTTTAATTTCAAATGCTTGATTAAAAGATCCATGGAATTTTATCAAGCATTTTTCACAGTCCACACTTGCCAACCACTAATATAATAACAGAATGCATTTAAAAACAAAAATGTTCTATACTCAAAATTACACAAATTCCATTTAGGATTTCATTTTTCTTTAAATGTATTCACAGACAAACACAACCCTCACATCTAAGAAGCAGCTGCAAACCAAATGGGCCCCAATTAGTATGCAGTATATATCATGCAGTAAATATATTTTTTAGTAATATTTTCAATTAAAAGGAACAGATATATAAACTCTTCTTGAAATGCACAAGTACACCCCAAGTCTCCATAGAGCTGCATCTGCCTCACCACCAGGTCTTGGCTCTGCACACAGCCAGGGAGCAAGTGGGGGAGAACTTTCAGCTTCTATTTGCTCTGGTTTAAGGTGCTGAAACACCACTTAATCCACCAGTGTACAGGGTTCTAAGGTCACGGCGTTGTAGGACGAACTGAAAAGCAGAATACTGCTCAAATCCAACAACAGCATTGCACACAAAGACATTTGCACATGCTTCCTCCACTCAATAATTCCCCTTGCTGCAAAAACTGGATTCAACTTTTGCAAATTTACATTGTGTCAGTAGTACTATAAGGCTGCCTGTCACAACGTAACACCTTGGCCGTGCTGCTGAACTCCAGAGATGATGTGAATTTTACAGCAATAAACTTCACGTGCTATGGAGCTTGTTACTCTTCTGGTTTTAATGACAAAGAGCTGAAAATGACTCATTTTGCTTTGGTTGTATTTGTATCACAACATGACATGATATTAGCACATACACTATTTCAAAACTAAATTATTGTTCCACCGTGAATATATTTGGGCAGAATAATGACAAAGAAGGGGGCTTAATATCTCACTTTCAAGTTGTCATTATTTCAAAACGAAATTATTGTTCCTGTAGGAATATATTCCGTCAGAAGAATGACAAAGACAGTGGCCCAATATCTCACTTTTACTTTAAAGTTGCCACTATTTCAAAACTAAATTATTGTCCCACCATATTGTTCCTCCATACAAATAATCACAAAGACAGGATGAAACAATAAAAATAGAACTCATCCTAGCATTTATTTTGCAATTTTTAAACACAGCCTTGGCCTGAGGCTACGAGCCCTTTCCTATGCCAACGTGTGGACTTTGCTGTGAAGCAGTATGCTCTGCAGGATGCTTCAAAGTAGCATCAGAATAATAATTTAAGATTTTGTGTAATGCGTCTTGGCATTTTTTAGACTCACTAACGGTGGATGAATATGCACTAAAAGAACAGTTTGATATTTTTTCATTTTCGTGCCAAGATAATAAAGATTGATACCACTTCCATGTCTGTACAGTAAACATAAGTTGCCCGTTAGCTTAGCTTAGCATAAAGCTAATACTGGAACAAAAAACAGCAAATCTAGCTTTGTCTAAAGCCATTTTTATACTTGGTTTTAATATGCAATTTGTATCTGGATATTGACATCCAGTGTACAGGCCTTTGGATTTACATCTATTATTTAGTGATATCATTATCCTGATTCTTCCCGTATTGTGACCAGATCTCAGGGAGGATCATTTTGGTCAGGTGGGGCTTGTGAACTTGTCAATAAACATAGCACATGCCAGTGTCAAGGGAAGTGTCCTAACCCTAACCTCAAGATGTGGGCTTGCTGATCTGATTGTGTTCCGATCCCAATGTACGCATTTACACCTTTACATCATTAACATGCCTTTTTCCCTTCATGCTGATCAAATATCCAAATACACATTGCATGCGTCATAATGCATGGCGTCCTGTCTTGGTGTAGTCTATATCCATGACGTTCTACTTCCGGGATTGTTCAGGTGCCGTTGTCAATTCTGCCAGATGTCCTTCTTTTTGGCTGGATGTCTGTTACCTTCCACTTTCGTTGCGTTGGAATTTTAAACTCTGGTTAATATGTGAGGACTATGTTCAACTGTTCCTGATCTATGCAGTGTAAATGCAGACAGCTAGCTACACTATCTGCCCAATCTGAGTTTTCTGTTTCACGACCAAAACACGTTCCACCAAAATAATTCCTTCCCGAGGCTATTTTGCAGCGGCACTGTGGCTCCGTATGGAGCTAAGCACCGCCTAAGACGATTGTGATTGGTTTAAAGAAATGGCAATAAATCAGAGAAAAAAATGTTCCCATCCCGGAATGCTATGTTGACTAGCCAGACCCTCCTCCGCAGAGCTGTGGAGAAAAGTCTGGCAATGTCCGACTAGTCTTGGTGTTGTCTTGTTTGTGTAATCTGTACAAAACTGTGTGAAAAAAATATTTTACTCTTTGAATTTTGAATCAATCAGTGAAGTGGTACCAATCATCTGATCTAAGTCCCAGCAAAAAAGTGAATACGCACATTTAGCAAATTGTTGAACTGTTCTTTTAAGTGTACACTTGTGTGAGAATTAGCACGGCATCTGAGCTGCATGAGCTGTGACTATGTTGCATCAGGTCAGTCAGGTAACTAAAGTGAGTCGAACATGCAGCCCGCCACATGGACTCCACTCCGCCTAGTAAGCTTTCGTGTAGCTTTCGTGATATTCACACAGGTGATAGCCATTCTAATCTTTAAAATTGCGTCTTTGTAGCTGAATCAATTCAGGAGATAGTATAGTATGTAGGCCTCAAACTCTTTGTAGCTGAATCAATCCAGGAGATAGTACAGTATGTAGGCCTCAAACTCTTGAAAAAACAGGATATAGTGCATTTTCCAGAGGTAAAAATAGACAAATGTAATGTAAAGTTCTGTGAAGCAAGAAAAGACAAAGCATGAGGCACATATACATTGAAAACATAACATCTGCAAACTTAAAGTGCTTTGTCAACATTTAACATGGACACTGGATATTGTAAGGTTCCAGTCCCTGCTTCTTTATCCACTGGCTGCTGTACTCAGCGCATTAGTCATCAGCAGCACGAGGCTCTGAGAGGACACTGGCAGAATGTGAAGGAGAGGCATCAGAGTTTTTATCTCTGCGCCTAAAAGGAGTGAGGAAAGAGAGTAAGTGGAGCTGATTCATGTCACCTTTGTTGCCTCTTTTTTCTCTCCCATTCATCAGAGGAAGGCTGTGTGAATTCGCAGGGTTAGAAGAGCAGCTGCAGATGTGAGACACTATTCACAGATTTCAGAGTATCAAGTCGAGCTAGTTCCAGACTTTTATCTTCTTTAATTATGTAAATCATATGCCATGTCAAGTCGAGAGGCAGTTTTTTTTTTTTCTTTCCTCTCAGCAAATTTTCAATTAATTCCCCAGAGAAGCAGAGGAAACAATACTTCAATTGCACATCACAGAAATGGGTTCTTTATCTCTGACTATTGAAGGTGGAAATAAATTATCATTCTTTCTGTGTATCAGATGATTTTTTGTTGTGAACTTTCTCGCATTAATATACTTTAATTAGGGAAGAGTTTTCCAGACTATCCCTTACTACATCAGGAAACCCGGACAAGCATGTCATCTAGATGTAAACATAAAAATACAGTATTAAATGAGCACCATTTATTAAAGAAGTAATGAAACATTTTGGAAAAATATGCTTACTTATAGTAAGATGAAAAGATAAATACAGATGTTACCACACACACACACACACACACGCACACACACGCACACGCACACGCACACGCACACACACACACACACCAATGACGCAAAGTGAAAATTAGCTTTCTGTCGGTTTTCAGCTTTGCGCTAGCTAACCGACCGCTGTCAGTAGCTTTGTTTTTACTGTACAAAGATGAAAATGGTATCAATCTTCTCATCTAACACTCAAGTTTAGCGAATAAGTGTTCATCGAACATGTCAAACTATTTGTTTAAAAGGTAGAATTGTTAAAATGAGCCCAAATGCTAGTCATTCAATGATATCATTGGTATTATTATTGTAAAGCTACTAACTAGCCTTGCTGCTGAAGAGCACATAGTCACATACACATATGCAACTAGCCCAGGCATGCCCAATTCACCGCGTTAATGCAATCGGAAACCCAATTATACCGACACCACATTAATGCAGCACAAATGCCCCATCTCGCAATGTTAATAAATGTAATACAAAATTTGTGTACTTCGGATCCGCACTAAATGTAATGGGTCTCGGCCCATGCTACACCATTCCACCAAGTTTCATAAAAACCGGGCCAGTAGTGTTCCTGTAATCCTGCTGACAGACAAACAAACAAACCGAGATGAAAATTTTACCTCCTTGGCCGAGGTAATAAATGTCTTTATAGTCAAATAAAATAAATTAAATCCAAATTATTAGAGCTGATGTGTATAACACAGATAGAGGAAGAGCTATATAGAGGATTAGCAGACTGCAATCTCTATTACACAGCATACTATGTATGCATGCATGACACTGCCTTCTCTCTCTCTCTCTCTCTCTCGTATCTGACTGCCTGTAGCTGTTGCACTAGACATTTTGAGCTAAACAGCAGCTTTATCTTGGTGTAGTTTTACATGAGCAATTTAACTTCTACTTCCAAATGTCAGAAATGTAGCAGTATTTCTGCTTAACAATCCATGGTCCTTTATCTTATTCCTCAGCAGTTTTCATTTCCATTGATTGTATATGTTAACTGCAATTTTCCATGAAGAGCTTCAGCATTCTGATTTCTTGATAGCAACACACACAGGGGCGGCTCAGGTGGTGGAGCGGTTGCCTGCCAATTGGAAGGTGTCCCTGCAGTCCAATGTGGACGTGTCATCGAGCAAGACACTGAACCCTGAATATCTCTCCCGATGCTGCGCTATCGGTGTGTAAATGCGTTTCAATGTTTATCTGATAAGCAAGTGGCCTTTTGTATGGCAGCCACAGTGTGTGAATGGTTCCTTTACTGTGTAAAAGTGCTTTGAGTAGTGGTTAAGACAAGAGAAAGAGAGAAATCTATAGTCCTTTCCCTTTTTTTTTTAACAGCTAGCAGCATGTTTTTGGGATGAAAGGTTGATGTACTGCATAAGTGTTTATCATATAAGCGAAGACACATTCAAATCTCCGATGGTAAAATACCCCCTGAAGGTGCAGTGGATGTGGAGACAAATTGACAAACTGCTTGTGGTTCCTGGCACTGTGCCTTTCAAGGCCCAAACACACTAAAAAAGTTGACAGTGTTATTAAACCCAGTCGAGTATAGAGGAAAGAATATTCAATCTTAGTCATGCCCTGATTCCTTGTCATCAATCCTTACACTGCTTCATTAATGGGATCTCAACCAAAGATAAGGCAAATTAAGAAAGCCAAGGCTTAACACACAACTGTAATTGCCACGATTGTGTTTGACAATACCGATTAGTTTGCTACGCTCCCTCGGCTTCTTCCAGCCCTGTAAACTGAGGAGTGGTGCAGCTGAGCTGAATTCAAATCTGACACTGCTCCACGTCACTCCAGATACAAGAGAAAGAAGAAATAACAGCCCAGTCACGAGAGTGTCCCAGCCAATGACAGTATATTGCCAACAGAAATACAGAGTGTGTGCAGATAATCAATAAAACTGCAAGAGGCTCTCACAGGGGAAAATTCCCTGGATGATGTTTGTTTTTCATTCGCAGCCTTGCTGTTAAACCTTAAAACATGGATATACTCACAAAGAAAAGGGTGAATTGACAAGAGCAGTAAGGTAAAAAGAACTACAAAAATGTACCTGCAGTGAAGTTGTATCTTGCTGAAAATCCCACCGCTTCCAATTCACCATCTGTAACAAATTTTATCCACAGATATCGGCCGCTACTCCTGATTTCAGGCGGGCTGTGCTGACCGCAGTACCGTCCAAGTATCGGGGAGAAGCCAAACGGTCCATCCCGAACCTCGATGTTGTCAAATTTACATTCCCAAGAGGACTCGATTGAATAGTTCTCCTCAAAGTGTAGATCAATACACTGTCGTGGGGGTGCTGGAAGGCACAATGGAAATAATTACCAACTAACACAAGCAGAGAGTGAAATATTAGTCATGCTTCCATTAATGCACTTCCAACCTGTTTCATTATCAGCACGCCCACATGCTCAATTCTTCCAATCCTGGCTGTTAGTCAATCTATCTCTAAAACACCAGTACTGTGATAGTCATTAGCTTCAGCATTCACTTTGGGGATTTTTAATATCCCAATTCTCTGTGTTGATCAATAACTGATCAATAATGTACCACATCCTGATGTGAAAAATACCAGCCTGTCCAGACCAATACATTTTATTACAGTCTAAAAATATACTGCGATTTCCCCCACATGATAATCCCAGAAATGCTTTAGCTTGAGAACAAATAGCTGAATCACGTCGCATTTTTAAAGACAGCATTTACCTTCAAGGATGTAAACACACTCTGTGTCTGGGGGGTATTTGTTTGGGTAATTGGGAGAAGTGAAGAGCCCTCCTTCTGGTTCTTTTACCCACGTTCCACATTGACCTGCAGGCTTCACTCCAGAGTTGTTCTTCCCTTAAAGTAGAAACAGCAATAAGAAAAAGACCAGTGAGAGATTCAAGAGAGGATATTTAGGGAGTAAAGATGTGCAGCTGTAGTGATGGAGATTACCTGCTGTGTCCTTCCTTGTTGCCCCAGACAACCCAAGTATGAGAAGACTTGCAACAACTGTGAGAACATAAAGACAATGCATTTTTGACAGAAAACTGTGACGTGCACATGTTTTTTTCGGGGATTTCCTCTGTTTTGTGCACAGCTTGATTTCAGCTGATGGAGGGTTGAGTCAGCAAGGAGAACATTTCAGGTTCTAGGTTTAATGTGTTATGCTAATTATAAATGCTAATGCAGGCCTATGTCTGACAGTAACGTTAAAGAATCGCCAAACAACACACAATACCCAACTAGTTACAGTAACAGGCAATTCATGGCATCTTATCAATTATTTATTGTGTAATGTCAAAACATGGCAGCATTTATAGCGCTAATAGACTCCAAATAGCTGAGAACATTAAACCTGTACTGTAACTCTGTGCAAACACATAAACTGAGTGATTCACCAAACTCCTTCCAAAAAAAACAGTATTTAAAGAATGACTTTAAAAAAGTAAACTACGACCAAAAGAGTACTAATAAAATAACCAGAAAATAAGTACACATGATAAAAATAACCAAAAATGAGCGAAAGGTAGGGAATATACGCAATATAACCGAAGATGACTCGAAAATGACCAAAGAATTACAATTATTTCCAAAAGAATATTGATCAAAAATAACTAAAACATGACTAAAAATGACCAAATAATACTTACATATCATAAAAAATAAACCAAAAAGGACCATGAAATGACAAAAAATGACTAATGTATCTAAAAATGAATGAAAAACTAAAACACTGACCTAAAATGATCAAATTAACTGCAAATGGTAAAAACAGAGAAAATTACATAAATTGACTAATACTTATCAAACTAAAAAACAGGATGAAAAGCGAATGACTACCAAAACATCTAGGCTAAAGGCTATATGATGAGTTGTCACAAATCGGTTTTCTTAAGGAGTCTTTCCTCCCACAAAGTGAAGTTCATTTAAAAAGAAAGAAAGAAAGAAAAGGAAACCCTACAAGAACTTGCAGTGACCTTCAAGTTACAGGTTGCAGGATGCAGTATGTCTGTATCCCCCCATGATATTCGTTCCATCGCCATTCTGCTCCTATTTTGAGTTTTAAGCTGTTGCTTTGATTTTTAGCGTCCGTTAACGCCGATTAAAGGATTACTCTACTTCTCCTTCGTTTGGGCACAAGCGAGCAATAAGAGCTTAGAGCAAGTGTGCTTCAGATGATGAACATGGATGTCTTACCGTGATGGAAGATGTGCCCATGTACCATGTCTGTTCCTTTCACAAACGGCTTCAGACTCAACTAATTCCATTTAGATTTAGGAATACTTGGAGAAAAAAAAGATTGAGATGAGAGTTTCTGAAATTTTACTCCGGCTCATACCATACAACCTTTCGGTGGAAATAAAAACAAGCGAATTTACTCCTTAACAAAATCTTCAGTGGGGAAAAAAAATAAATCCTTGCAGGTGAACTAATCACCAGTTTCATATAAAACCAGAAACAGTTGTAAACACTCGCCCAATTTCCATCCAAGCGTTTCTAATTCCCTTTGGTGCTTTTGATGCACTGAAAGGATTAATAGTCCCGTCATCAGCCCTCCTCTAATCGCTCCACCTTTGCAATCTTTGGGAAAATATCATGGACAGCCTTGTTTTGTCCTCTTTGGTCCCTTTATCAGGAGAGTGGATCCTTCAGGAGCATGTGGAACCACGCACCACTCATCTCTGCAGCGTTTTCTTCACTCTTTTGCGGTGCGTAAAATCCCCTGGAAAACACCGGGTTGGGTAGCCCACACGATTAAGTGGATTTTCGTTTGGGTTTCATTTGACGCGTTTCCTGTTAAAGCTGTTGTACTGCATCCCGGTCCTGTCTTCTACCAACTGGAGAGTCCCCGCAGAGAGCGGGAGTTAATGTATGATCTCCCTCCTCTTCCGTTCATTCATCACCACAGCTGAGCCGTACGATGCGCCACAATCCTCGCGTACTTCTGAAGCACGCATTCAAAACTTCTCCAGGACACGACTTGCGCGCGCACACGCGCACACGCGCACACACACACACACACACACACACACACACACACACACACACACACCAGAAAGAGTACAGAAGGAAGCGCTTATGTGTGCTTACATGAGTGTGTGTTACAGTATAGGCTCCGCACGCTCCGCAGAATTCAGCTCAGCTCGTGGAGATCTGCAGGAAAATGGAAAGCTAAGCAGAAAAATACAATTACATATGAAATGGAAATGGACTAAAGAAGCACAAATTTGTCAAAGGGTGAGTTCAAACATGGAACAATTAGCTGCAGAATGAAATAGACTGGAGAAATACAGCATTTTGTTTAAACAACTAGAAGTATCAAAGCACTTCTTTCATTCTTTTGCTCACCGACAGTCTAGCTTTGTTAAAATTCTTGTATTTACCATCATTATTATGTTTTTATTTTATTTTGAATGTAGACTAAAATACAGCCCACTTCAAGGTTTTCAAGGATAACATCTTCATATTCCCCTAACCTCTCCATGTTTTCAATTTTATTTACAAGAAGTGGATAGGAAAAGTGAAGTAACCCTTTTTCCTTTTCTTTCTCTATTTCAGTCCCCCCCCCCAGCAGAACAGTGACAAAGACCCCGTAACGTTCCTGGGGTGTGAGTGTCAGGATGTATGCATTGTGTAGCCGCTCTCACACCTGATGACAAAGCTGATCAGAGGGTGCCCAGGGACAAGTCAAGGGGCTCAGGCTCCCAAAATAGTTTTGGCACCTAGCATATAATATCCATCTTCAGATACTCCTGCTGCAGAGGCAATCTTGGACCCAGCCCCCTCTGTGTGTGTGTGTGTGTGTGTGTGTGTGTGTGTGTGTTTGTGTGTTAATGTCACTGGTTAGCATCCACTAGACAATTTGGATCATCTTAAAATACACTGTTAATCAACCATCCTCCTCCTTTTGTATTGTTGTTATGCCCCTGACAGATTTCTTTTTCAGTCTCTCATTCTAGTGCATTTTATTCTAAACCCCTCTTGAGATTTCGTAGATAAAGAGGCATCTTCATCTAATGTCCTGCTCTTAATTACATCCTATCCCAGAGATGGGCCTGTTACCCACTATTCTAAAAGTGTTTGGTTTTTACAGCAGGTAATGCAGGTAAAGCAGGAGCCACGCTGACTTTGAGAATACACGTGGGAGTGGAAAATCTCAGAACTGTTTTCAACTAATAGGCTCCTGCTAATCTGAAATTCAGAACAATTTAATGGACTTGGGATTTAGACCCCTAACACAAGAACTTTCTTGCCACTGTACAATCAACTCCCATGGAGCTTGAAGCCCACATTGCTCGGTTTGATTTCTCCAAAATTTCACAAACACAACATGGATGAAAAGAATTTAAAATGTCAATTTCTCTGCAAAGCCCACAGTCTGAGGGGACATCAATAATATCTGCGCCAAAATACAATGCAGAGCCCAAAGCTAGTTATTGATTAATAGTGGTGCTGTGGTGTCTGACAACTTTATAAGCACAACACCACACGTTTCTGATGGGTAAACTCCGAGATAAAACAGCAGAGCCATAAGGGAATTATTCAAATGAGGCTTATCTGGTCCACTGTATGCAACAGTGGCCCTGGTGAATTTAACAGCAGCCTCTGGTTTAGCTCTCCAGCATCTAAAAACTGTTTGACTGAATGGCGCCGAGGCAGTGGGAGCGTCTCAGAGAAAGAATTCATTCAACAGCAGCCTCAAAGTCTGCCATTTTTAATTAAGGAAGTCTATCATTTGGCAGAAGATAACTATTGTGCTGTGTCGGCCTAACCTAAATTTGTAATTGTAATCTGTTCAGGGAAATGGGACACCCATGCAGGCCAGGAACCACATGTTTAAAATGCAGCACACACACAACTATATGGACAGGTAAACATATCAACACATTACACAGGTACTGCTCTCTTTGCCATTTTATCTTCAATTATTTCTCATGATTGCTCATTGTCCGGCTTGAATTTCATCAATTCACTTACTCCGGCTTGTTTTCCCAAACATCAAAGCTCCACTTTTAAGCTTCACTTAAAACATGCAAACGAGCAGTCACAACAAGTACATTATCTTGTAGCATATAGAAAGCAACAAGTAACTTGTGATTGCAGTTTGTTCATTTTGCTCAGACCTGATGAGCAAAAATTGGCTTTTACCTTCTACTTTGTGTCATTCTAATGACACTGCCAGCACCTTTTCTTTTTGTCAGTGTAACAGGGGACAACGCTAATACGGATAAACACTTAGGCTAATGCTTCCTGCCTGGTGGGACTCAAATTAACCTTATTAGTAAGGCATTGAGCAGTTTGTTGGCCTTCATTTATTTGTCATTCACATTGCTTTGTAGTTCATTAATCAGGACCCAGTTACAAGAAACGGTTGTTTCTGACCATGGGCAAATTTTTGAGCTGCTGTTTATGCTACATTAGCTGTCTGGGTCTCTGGTGATAGACTGCCTTTATCCTGGCCCAGCACCTGGGGCCAGTGGGAAAATAATTCCATCCGATGATAGCCCATAAACTACCTGTAGCTTCATTTTTGTTGCGGTGCTTTTGTTAGTTTGCAATGCAGCATGCCATTATAAATCCTGTGCTCTCCCACAAAAGTGCACTAGGCCATCTTTTATTTTGCAAAATGACAAATAGTTAAAGAAAACTATATTTGACACAAAAATACTGATACTAAGTATTTGCAAGTTGCCAGTTTTTTTCTTTATCAATTAATCTCCCAATTATGTTTTTGATTAACCAGTTAATTGTTTTATCTAGAATGACAGAAGAAAAAATCAAAATGCAACCACACGCATTACTTGTTTTGTCCAATCAAAAGTAGAAAACCTAAATATATTTGATATTTTGGAACAGCACATTTTTGGAACAAATCGTTTTCCTGTCGATCGACTGTTTGATTGTTCGATTAATTGTTATACTATCAACGTTTGAAGGTCACATATACATATAATCATAAATTATGCCAAATTATAGTATACATTTGCACAATTGTGGCTAACCAACACTGGTTAGAGCTGAACTGTTAGTGTTCTGGGATGAAGAGGTTGGACAGTTATTACTGTATAATAACTGCAACCTTGTGATGAAGGGTCAGGAAAACTAAGTGCAATTTACATTGACTTCACTATGTGGTTAAACAGTCCGTATATGGTATAGAACATCCAGAAGGTCAAATGTGCTTTGTTACCACCGTCTTCTATCACATTTACAGATGAAAACAATATGTGCTCCATGTCTTTTGGGTAAAGAATTTAAAAGGCTAGGCCACTACAACACACAATACTCAGTAGCCTACCGATGCATCAATACATAGAGTAGTTAATACTGCATGGATATCTGGGTTGAATGCACAGTCAGAACAAAACCCTGCACATCTGGGACATCAATAAATCGCCCAGTGTTCCTAATGCTGACGACTAAAATCACATTTTGCAAGATAAACTTCAAATGTTTGATTCTAGCATAGTTTTGTTTGAGTTCCTTAAAGTTCCCAATGCTAATTTCACTTTGAACTACTCCACATTAATCTCTCTCATGTCTCCTCAATGCTGCAACTCATCTGTCAATCACTGTGGCTTTATCCATCCAGCAATTAATCTCAGCCCAAGAGGGGCCGCTGCACTGTCTATGAACCTAAATGTCTGCTGAATTGCTATGCTCGGTCTGCAGATTTCTGCTCTAGTTATAGTATAATGAGTAGTTATGAGATGGCAATTTTCTTAGCTCTTTTCAACAGATCTATTGTCCTCGTGCTTCCTCTACATGTTTTATACTCCGCCGTCCTGTTCATATGATCAGGCATGAAGAAGACAGTGACTTTCTGCTTCACAGGTGACCTGGATTTGGGCTAGCATACCCTGTGCAATATGTTCTATTTCTAAAACCCCAAGCCCCTGGGTTAAACTGTCTGTGTAATTTGTCATTTGACCTCATTAGCCACTTGGTTGGGGTGCCATATCACTGTGGAGTGACACTCTGTGGGCCATAACACCCCTGATGGGGGAGTTAGATTCACCAATGTCATACAACCACAAAACAGTTTTTTTTTTTTTTGGATTGAGGTTGAGAGAGTGAAGCCAGAAACACAGCCGCCACTGATTCTGCTCTGTATTTGTTGACAGCCTCCAACAAAACACAGTCAAATCAGATGCATTTCATAACAGCAGAGTATGATGCATGCAATTAATTTAATTTGCATTCATTAGAAACCCTACTGATACCCCAGTCAGAACAGCAATTATCCAATCATAGCTTAGCAACCATAGTCACAGCAGGCCTGTCCAGCTTTGGATTCCTCTGTGTGCTAAAACATTGTGCATGTGGCTCTAACAAGAGAGATACTTCACATTTAGTGACCCACAAAACAGTAAATGAATGGATTAAATGGTTTATCTGCTCTAACAGAAGCTTCAAATGTTAGCATACCCAGCTGACCAGCTTACTATAAATGCTATCTCCAAAGGCAAAGTTCATGTTATGCCCTCTACATGTTATGAGGTTACAACAAACATTTGAAAAATAATTGTTGAGGACTGGATCATTCAGCCAGTGCGAGTAAAGATGCAAGTATATCAGAGTTTACAGTAACTGTGATGGCGCCCCTGCTGCCACACAGCTGATTTAAATGTGGGTAACCCCCCTTCATAATACTTGTATAGTTTACACTTAATAGTTTCTCTTCTACTCATTGAGTTTTTTTTACTTTCAAACCCCATGCACATTCTCGTTCACATTTAGTTAACTTCTGTACAGTCACACTCTCGTGTGTCTTTAGATGAGTTTGCCTTTGTTCCAATATGTCCTTGAGTTACTAGTGCTGACACTGTCACTACTGGAAGACATCTTGGCAAGCTGGAGCAAAAAATGCAGAGCAGAGCTCTTAAATACAGGAAGTGGCCAATCAGAATGTACCAAGTACCCACCACATCATAGGGGGGATTGTGTATTTTAGGCAAGAGATTTTGGGCACGTTTAGCCCCGACAAAACGTTACAAACCGTTTATTTAAACTTAAATGGTGGTGCTGTGAACACCCAACATTGCCTTTGTATTACCATGAATTTACATACACAGCGCTGCTGATTTGGTAACACATCTGACACACCCACCAAACGAGATAAAACATTCCTCAAAGTTGGTTGCACACTGTTTCACACTGCTCCGAGGAAACATGTTGTTTAACCAGGATAACGCAGCAAAAAGTTGCACATAATTTTGAGATTGAACACACTTTTTGTTTATTTCTTCAGACTACAAATGTGTTGGTGCTTTTATTTTGGTTAATGTTAATGTTAATGTTGGTTAGGGTTAATTTTTTTATTTGTAAATTAGCTGGTAGTGTTTGTCTTTTAAAACCCTTTTTTTGAAAATCCACCGGCGACTTCTCATGACTACTAACTCAGTCCCTTAAAGTCACAGTAACAGCGCTGTTCTGTTTTTTCATTTGGTTTAGCGGGGTTTACACTCAAATACAAATATCTTTTTTTATAGAAAGCATCCAAGTCTTCGGTTATGAATTATGAGTGAATTATATTTAAAAAATAAACAAAATTTAGAGTATACATATATATATATATATATATATATATATATATATATATATATATATATATATATATATATATATATATATATATATATATATATGTATCATGTCTTTTACATGGATCATAAGCTGCATTTTAATCTGGGACCTGTTAGGCTCACCCTCTGTATTCTCTATATATTATTCGATATATAATTTTATTATTTAGTTTGGATACAGTGTTTTCAACCAGTATCATGATATGATACAATCTGCTAGAGATAGTCATTTCAGCTGAAACAATCAACACTCATTGGCTAGAACTAAGAAGCCTTTGTGTTAACTTCTGTGTAAAATCAAAGATCCATTGTTTAAAACATTACGGATGCATTCGCCAACTTTATGCTGAGGTCATTGTGTTAATGAAAACGATGAATAAGCTTCTTTTTTTTTCAAATCACACTTCCTCCCTCCTCTCTGTGGAGGAGTAAAAATGTTGTCCTGTGTTAAAGGAGCCCCGCTGCACACTGGCACGGAGACAGATTGGGTCTGCTGAAATGCAAGGTGGGCTCTGTGTAGTGTAGGTGAGAGATGACCTTTTCTATTGCCCCCAATGTTTAAATACATGGCTTGGCTGCTGAGATCCTCTCACCCTTATATATCCCCGCTGCGTTTCCACATTGTCAGATACCTCAGTGTTTGCTCATGGTACATTTCATTCAGTTGAACTGCAGTCATTGATGTTGCTCTTGAAAATGTCACAGTGAGGTGAGGAGCACATTCACTTTGGGGAAGTAAATCAGGATTACCGATTCTGGCTGTGAGGAATAAAAGTCAGGAGGGGTTCATTTCTGTCATCACTATAAACAAACTTCAATCTGTATTTTTTTTGTAATATAAAATGACTTAAATTATTCATTTTCATTTTGAACAACAGCTTTCTCATCTTCCTTGTAGCCACTGCTGCTTTAGAAGCTGTGCGATGTGAAAGAGTCCTAACCTACTCATTGATATGTGAAGTCAAGTCATGGGTGTGTGACAAATTCTGGTTACTGGGGCACATGACAGCAGTTAACGTCTATAATGAAAGAGAATTATTTTGTCTAAGTGAAAGAGGAAAGAGGAAAGTTTTACATACAATTTGAAGTTTCATCCCACAGGTTTGATTTCATAGAATAGAGTATCTGAACCCATACAGCAGAAGGCGCTGAGTTAAAAAGCCATTTAGCTCTCACTGTTCTAGATGTAATATTAATCATTTTTTGTGACATGTGTTAATAAAAGCAACTTTAAAAAAAAATATCCAATACGAGCAGAAATGTAGTTCCTCAGCTTAGGTCCTAAAGTTTTTATGCATCATGAATCATAAAATCATTTGTGACATAAAAATGAGAGAAATCTGAAATCTGCAGTCAGTTTCTTTGGCATTCTTGTTGTATATTTAACTGTAATTTACCATAAAGAAAAGTTGTCATACACTAACCTTGTCTCCTATTAAATTACATTAATACATACAGTGTGTTTTGCCAAATACGTTTTGAGGCAAAGGGGATGCTGCCTTGATTATATTCAGTGAAAGAAAGAAATCTATAAAACACAGACATACAGTTCATATATAATGTATATTGTGTATATATTTGTTTTTATACGTACAGTATATACATATATGCAGTATGTGTTGGCGGATTTCACAGTAAATGTTTCCACTGAGCTAAAAAGTGGATTTCTTTCTGTGCATTGATTTGTGGTAGCATATGGATTGGATTCATGGATTCATAAGGGAATCATAGGCCTGCCCAAATGTTGCAATATGGCAGATAAATAAATAATCTCCATTGTGGCTCTTGCCATATTGACCTGATTCCATACCATGTACACTTCATAAGATGCTGGTAAGAAACATTTTCTGGCAGTTTCTTATCTGAATTAAGTGATTATTTTTACCTTTTTTTATATTTGTTTGTTCAGTTAGAGCAACAGCTTTGATTACACATAAATGTGTCATGTGTAAACTATATTTTTGTTACATATAACACTACAAGCTTATATTGATTGTGTGTTGTACTGGTCAAAATTTTAGCATGTAGCTTTTGTAAGACTTGCGTCATAAAAATTTAATAAAA
Source organism: Etheostoma spectabile (assembly GCF_008692095.1). Taxonomy (NCBI): domain Eukaryota; kingdom Metazoa; phylum Chordata; class Actinopteri; order Perciformes; family Percidae; genus Etheostoma; species Etheostoma spectabile. The sequence continues at coordinate 14,392,546 of NC_045754.1, read as the reverse complement.
AAAAAAAAAGACATTCTTGGTGTAGATGGTTTGTCACACTATTTTTTCCTCTTATCTTTTATTCAAACGTCTTTTTATTAAAGAATATGATTTAACATACAATTCACTTGTACATTTCATGAATCGCTTTTATAACTCATTTTAAATAATCAAAGAACAGTAAACTTAAAGTGGTACAACATTAAAACAAGGCAGAGATAAACAACAATACAAAAACGGGGTCAAGAACACCACCAGGCTGAACACTATCCCCCACACCATCCCAACCCCCTAACCGCCCATCTAACCCCTTCCCATGTACCTCCACCCCATCCACCCTCCCACACAAAGACCTTCACTCTAAAACCATTACAATTGTCATATATTGTGTGCTAGGATGCGGACTGTTGTACTGGATATGTAGTTTTGAAGTATGATGTGAGGGGTTTTCATGTTTTATTGAATAGGTTGAGCCTGTCTTTCAGCATGTACCTTCTTCTTTCTAAATGAGTGTGTCTAAGTGTGTTAGTTAAATCCTCTAACCACATCTTGGAGGTAGGTACAGTTGTGCTCTTGAAACAATAAGGGAGAAAACACTGCTGTGCCTGAAGATCTCCAATATCCCAAGAATGATGAACAGAGGCTCAGGTTTGAATAAAGTATTTATGACCTCAGACATAATGTTACATATATCAATCCAGAACAACCCTTGGGCATAGAACAAAACTATGGAGAAGCGTTGCTACGGAAGAGTGGCACTTATCACACATAGGTGACACCTCCGGGTATATGTTATGTGGTTTCACCTTAAAGCAATGCAGCCTATGTATAATTTTACATTGGGCGAGACAGTGTCTTTTTTTTTCAAGACTTCCTTTCCATAAATCATCTGGAATAGATTCAAAGTTCCTCTTCCTACTTACGTTTATGATTTTCAGTCGATAGGGAGCTTATTAATAAGAAATTGTTATAGACGCGGCACATCCGTTTACTTTCGTTATTAGACAATCTCAGACAGTCATCTATTTTAGATTGTGATTTAGCTTAAAAATCTCTTAAGTATTTCCAAACATAGTCCCTAACTTGTAGGTAACAAAAGAAGTTATTATACCCCAGCTCATACTTCCTCTGTAGTTGTGTGAATGAAGCAAAAATGCCTCCCAGGTATAACTCACCAATCCATTGGGCACCCTTCTCACTCCATTTAGAAAAGGCTCCATCCAGACTGGTGGGGGCAAATGAGGGATTTCTACTGATGCGTAACAGAAGAGAGAGTGGTTTAAGATTAAAGGAGGTCTTGATTTGTTTCCAGGTACAGATCATGATATGTATGATAGGATTGTTATTATACAGGAATTTATCAACCGCGGCCATAGAATACGGGTGGCAGTCTTCCCACTCCAGCATTAGCCAATCAGATATTGGTATTGATGTGTCCAACCAAAAGGTAAACATCTTAATCACTGAGGCCCAGTAATATAGCAAAAAGTTAGTGCCAATCCCCCAATTGGCTTTGCCTACAGAGATGTTTTTTTTGCCTATTCTGTCCCCACAGAAAGGGAACTGTTACAGAATCTAGGTGTTTAAAAAAGGATTTTTTTTTTTAGAAACATTGGGATGTTTTAAAAAAGGTATAACAATTGCGGTAGGAAATTCATCTTTATGGGCCAGTTGTTCAAAGGTAATCTGATAGGATTTTGGTTATTGGATTGGATCAAATCTTGAAAATAGGTTGTTCAAAAGGAAAAAAAGGCATCTGAAATCAGATTAGCTCACGGAATCCAATCCTAGTTTTAATCTGGATCAAACCTTCAGCTTGTGTTGTTCAAAACTTGTCAGTAGGATTTGGATAACTTTGATCCAAAAAACAGGATTATCCTGATCCTAACAGGGGGTAGGTTTTCAAGATGGATTCCGGGAAGAAAATGTAGTAAAACTTTAAACTTGGTCAGATAATATTTGTGTCATTTAGTGTACATACTTTTATTCATATTTTGCACTTGACTTGTGTAACCGTTGTAACAGTGATAAAGTAGATAAGGTAGACATAGGCTACAAATTAAGCTATTCATTATAGTAAAGTAAAAATAAAATATAAATGATCTTGTCCCCATGAAACAATCCCCCAAACAGATTTCAATAACAAACAAAAATAATATATTCCATTTTTCTGTCATTCATTACCGTATGTAAATTTCAAAGAAACAATCATCGGAAACGAGCCTGTCAAAACTTATTTCTGGTCTCTCCTCCTCAGATGAAGAAGAACCTTGAACATTCTTTATTTTGTTAACTATTGGACTTTTAGCCTTTTCTTTTTTTCAAGACATTTTCAAAATATCCACAATGTATTTGTTACTGTTTATTTGTTTTTTATTTGTTGTGGTTCAGATGAGGGGTCATAAACGAAATTATGAATGGAAATGGAAGTTTATGTTATTTTTGTATTTTGTCTCAAAATAAGAAACACAGTGAACCCATGTTGGCTCTTCTAGCTGTTCTTTACATAGCTGGTGGCCCACATTGTGATGTGTTGTCCCATTTAGAGCACTGGTAATCCGTATTTGGTCATCTTGAAAACTGTGTATCTGGATCAGGGTGAGCCAGTCCAATGTTGCAATGTTACTTCTGGGGAGACCGTAAATGGAAAGGGATTTTTGGCGCAATGAGATAACTGTTGTTGTGATTTAGTGCAATAAAAATATGGGGGATATTTTACCCTGTATCTGGGCATGTTCAAATAATTTCAACAGGTAAGGGGACAGCTTTTTATTGAATGTTTTGTAAAATTTTCCTGGACGTCCATCAGGATAGGGTGTCTTGTTACTCTTTAGGGAGGCAATGGCGCTCCAAACCTCTGCAATTGTGAGGTCAGAATTTTAAAAAATCACAATCTACCTCGCTCAGTCTGGGAAGCTCACATTTGTCTAAAAAGTGAAGTGGTCTTTGAGGTATATAGATCAGTATAAAATTCAAGAAACCTGTCATTGATATCTTTTAAGTATAGTATTATTGTGGGCTTTTTTCTTGTGTATTGTTCTGTTGTTTTCCATTTTTCTGAGTTGTCTAGCTAGTAGTTTGTGTGGTTTGTCACCAAATTCCAAAAATATTTATTAATATGTAGTATCTAGTATAGAGGAATATGTAGGGTATATTTGTAGGAATATAGGGAAATGTTGTGGATTTCACCGATCACTATGATATAATGGCCCTTTTTGTCAGTGATTGTTTTTTTCAGTAAAAAGGGCACACCTCTCCTCAGTAGAACGGCCACACCTCTGGCTTTGGATTAAAGTTTGAGTGGTAAACTTCCCCTATCCAATTTGCTTTTAACCTACCATGCGAGCCACTCTTCAAGTTATTGTCCTGTAAGAACAAAATGTCTGAGGTCAGAGACTTTAGGTGGATCAGAACTTTACCTGTTTTGACTGGGTTGTTTACTCTGTGTACATTCTAGCTGGAAAATGTGAGACCCTTCCTCCCTCAGCTGCCATTTTTTAAACTATCATACATCAGGAATCTGTGATCAGTACAGAAGAAAATATGATTAGTTAGAGTGCCATAGTAATATAGTATCCATGGGCGTGCACACACACACACACACACACACAC
>NC_045754.1:14388063-14388945 GCF_008692095.1 Etheostoma spectabile | reverse complement strand
ACACACACACACACACAAACACACACACCACCAACTTAACTGAATTGCAACTCCAAGCTGAGAACTGACATCATAAACATCTGTAACAATAATCATTACGAATTAGAAGAGGCAACAACACATTGGATATCTTTCAATGACAGTGAGCCATTGCCACTCTTTAAAGAACTAGTTGAACAATTGTCAGGGCTCTAGATAAGATATCAGAAGAAAAGATGTAACAGTGCAGTAACAGTAACAGTGCAATCCTCGATCTGTATGAGGCAGGACATAACATTGTCCAATTATTCTACTAATGAGAATGGTTTTACAGTCAGTTGGTGATGCACCAGCTGTGTGTATGTATTTGTGTGTAACTCACATGGATAGGTGACAGCTAGTGTTGTACTAGCGCTAGCCATAAAGGCTAACTAGTAAGCACCAGTACATAACCTCCTCTCTGGATATCTTGATTAACCGTATAAGCAGGGATTGTATCAGTTTAAGCGTCCTCCTGTCTTATTTCTGTCGAGCCTGATGTCGAGAGGCATTTGGCATTTTATCGCACTTTCTGAACAACAGTGTTCTTCAACAGTGTAGCAGCACATTATCTGTATAATTTGTTTCTTTGTCAGCTTTACTGCATTCTTGCCATTAGGCCTGTTTTGCTTAGCCTTGCTTTGCCAGACCTTTCTCCACCGTGGCGCTGGAAAAACATGCTCTGGTTTATTGACATTTCTTTAAACCAATCACAATTATCTTGGGCGTTGCTAGGCACCAGAAAAAGCCATGGATGGTGCTGCTGCAAAATAGCCTTGGGAAGGGACTTGTTTTGGTGGAAAGTGTACGTTTAAATGTTGTTTTAGTCATCCAAAAGAAAACTCAGATTGGACAGATAGTCTA
>NC_045754.1:14356154-14388053 GCF_008692095.1 Etheostoma spectabile | reverse complement strand
TGGATTTACCCTGCAGAGATCTGAGAAAAGGTAAACCATAGTCCAAATAAATCAACCAGAATTTAAAATGCCAAGACTAAGGAAGCCCAAGGCAACAGATATCTAGCCTAAATGAGTGAAAGCTGGTGAAATTTTCGTCGGCAACGGAGCAATCCCAGAAATGAAAATCTCATCACTGCAGCTATGACACAAATGCTGAAGCACTTTAGGCAACAGAAGAGAGGAGAGAAGATAGTATAGAGGAAAATAAGAGGATTTGGGGGAAGGATAGAGATTAGAGAAGAGGAAAGGGAAGAAAAGGGATAATTAATGGTGACTGTAGGAAAGATGGCCAAGGTGGTAAGTGAAATAAACAGAAGGTCAGGCCGGCAGCTGACCATAGGGAGTAGAAGATGCTTCACACACGCATACCCACTCAGATCCAACTTGTGTGTGTTCAGAAGTTATTACATAAACACCAATGCAGTTAGATACAAATATAGACATATTTGCTTCAGCAATCTGAAAAATAGACTCCACACAGCCTGTAAAATATTGCATAGCAATTGTCAGTAGCAAATTTCTTATGCACGTTGCAGTTTACGATGATAACAATGTCCGATTTAACAATGAAAATGTTTGGCTGGACCGCAGCAAAGCTTGTACAGCCATACATATGGAGAGTCTGACTTACTGAGCGAGTGATGAAGTTTCCCCTTTGTTCTTTGAATGTTTAAGTATCCGCCTTTTCTAGCATTCTTTCAAAATGAATAGGTGCAAAGCGTCCTCAGTGACAAGCTTGGGATTTTTTTTTACCACCAAAATTTTGTTCACTGGCCTGTCACAGTCTAGCTATATACTGTGGTTTAACTTAGGGGTTTCAGACAATGATAGACAGAAGATGGCTTGTCACTTCAAGCTGGCAATCATATATTTTGACAGCTGAAACTGTCACTATCATATTTAACTATTTTATTTACTGTAACTAGCAAATTATCATTGAAAGCTTTGTGTCCAGAAGCAAGGACAAAATGTGCACTTGGCGTCTTTCTACATATCATGCTAAAAAGTGAGACTAAGACTAAGTTTAAGTACAACAAAAAGTCAGCATCCTCACCAGCTGATGATACATTGTAGAAGACATGCATGGAAATAAAAGCCGGAGCATGGTTTTGCAGGGTAGAGCTAGTTAGCACAGGAACACACTTCATTCTTTCAGAAAGATCGATGAGGGAAATGCTTCACGAAAGCGCATTTGTCATGACAGGATTGGACCCAAAAGAATGTGGACAGGATGAGTTTAGTCTATATCCACAACTTTCCACTTCCGGGGTTGTTCAAGTGCTACCAGAAATTCCACCGGATGTCTTCAATTTGTGTCTGTTACCTTCTGCTTTTTTGTGTTGGAGTTTCTGGTTAACTACTCCTCAGATCTCTGCAGGGTAAACCCAGACAGCTAGCTAGACTATCTGTCCAATCTGAGTTTTCTGTTGCATGACTAAAACAATCTTTGCTTTTCTAACCTAACCTGTAACACCAGGAAAAATGTAGTTAGGTCGTAATAAAGTCCTTGGCTTTGGAAGTAATACTACTTAATCATAACTACTGTGGGTGGTGTAATGTGAGGGTTCAATATGTGGTGATTGTATCATTCTAAATAACAAGAAATGGCTGGATGGAGACAAATTACTTTGTTGAGCAGCCCTTTAATGTTTTTCACACTTCATCCGCTCCACAACAGCAACGATTCTTCATTTTACTGTATTACATGTAGTTGACCTAACCAATCAGACGATAGCAGAACTTAGATTCAAGCAAATTTGCGGAAAACCACAGGGAGAGATTCAGAACTTCTGATGTAAATGTGAAAATACTGACCGTGTAAACACAAACATGCAAACTGTTACCTGTATAAACATTGCAAATACACCCTTAGTTAGCTAGTTAGCCGGACAAGCTTGGTTTGGTCATGTGAAGAAATCCAAGTCAGACTTGCTTTTGTATAAGAAGATATAATGAGTCTAATGTACAAACTGCACTAACATTGGTGAGGTGTCATCGTACCAAAGCTTCAATTCCATGGAAATAATCAACAAATTGGAAAGGACAAACAATCAATGAGGCTAGAAATCCCTTTGAGCGACACTGTAGAAAATCAATGATTTTAATTGTGCTGCGAGACACATAATTCTGGTGTTTTAATCAATCTTTTCAGCATTCACCAAAAGCTCATCATGAGAGGAGCTGAAGCCCCTTGGACTAGAGGAGGATAGTGCTGTCAGTAACAGATACGATTTTTGCTCACTAATAGATTACTTTCATTGCTAAGAGGCTACTCTGATGTTAGAACAAAACGTTTATGTTGTAAAACCCATACATCAGACAACTATTGAACATCTGAGCAGTAAAGTGAAAAGCATTTGTAATTATATTTTTTAATATAAGATGGCAATCCTATTACCCCCTCTAAAAATGGCAGCACATTTCTCTAATAAACTAACAACAAAGCTTTTCACCACCTAAATTACCCCGGAAAAAAAGTAGATTTTATTTAAAATTACCTCCCTGTACTCACTACATAGTTGCCTAAGGCTTTAGCATTATAGATGTGAGGATAAGAAATGTGACTTACAAATCTCATCCTCACTGAGTAGCTATAATATCTTCTGGTTTGAGTTTTCCAAGTAAAATTTATTAACCCAATGCCCCAGTGCTGCAAGTAACACTGCATTTCACACTCATCAGAGCAATACAATGTAATGCATTTACAATTCCGGTTAGATATAAGAGGTGGCCCTAAATTAATGTAAAAGGTTATTTGTTAATTGCTGATTTGAGCTGACTGTTGCGGTTTCTCTGTCCTTCATATTGACATCTCAGAACCCAAGAGACAGCACCAGCAGCAGCCTTGGTGGTCCCGGGTGCTGCCTGTCTGTAATGAATTGGTGTCACTTAAGACTGAATGTTTTCAGAAGTTGAATACTGATAGATAGGTCAGCCCACAGGCCTACATAGGCCATTAGGGACTCTGTGTGATTATTTGGAGGCATGCTGTCCAAAGTTTCTAATTAAATGTTTAGGCATAGACCTGTTTACTGCTTAATTCATTGCCTTCAGTGGTGCAGTGCGGGCAACAAGCACATTACAATGTCATCTGCCACTCTTGGCCTGGCTGTTCATAGTCTCTGACATAGGCATTGATTTCAGTGGGGACGTACTTATCAGATTTCAGCTGGAGTCATTTTGTACCCACCACTTTTTTTTTTTTTAAACCTCAAGCTCAATTTAGTTAAAAAAAACAAAGTTCTAAAACATAATTTTTGAGAGACAGATGCCAACAAATCTTTTTATTATTTTTATTTTTCAAATGAGTTGACAAATTGGCATGGACAGGGAACAAAGCATTGTATGATCAAATCTTTTTCTCTGGGATAAGCCGGGGTATCACAAATGAGCAAGTCATTTTAGCCTGCAGTAAGTATAAAGCTCCATACCAGGTTGCTCGTGCCATGGACTATAACAAGTGATAACCTGTAGAACAAATGGATGTTGCTGTAGACAGCATGGATCTGCAGACCACTCACACAAAGGTAAGACGCAATATGTTCATTACTTAAGATTTGCTGGTATTGTGGCTAGGTCTTATGCATTTGCACACAATAGATCGGCTGTTTTAACTCTTCTCTTGCAATCAATGTTAGCCTTAGCCACCAACTTACATAGTTACGGTTTGCGTTCGTACAGTAAGCATTGGTATAGTGGAGATGATCGTGGAGTTGTCAGTATCTTGTTTAATTATTGCTTATATCTATTGCTAAATTCGGGAATAGTTGTGATGATGATAAAGGGGATTGCATGCTTTCAAGTTTTGGTCAGAGTGCCTGCTGTAAATCGGATGGATGCAAATTGTTGCAGTCAGCTCATGGTGTGATATAGCATTCATATGTGCAATACATATTATTGCCTTTTCAATCTTGGCGAAATTTGTAATGCAGAACTTGGAGACGTTGTGTTGTGTATAAATATAATCATGTGTACTGGGAATCAAATAAAAACATTAGCAAAAGGCATAGCCACACATTTTCCCAAAGAACTTCAACAAGTAGCCTATGGTGGGCCAGGCCTATTTTCCTTTCGTACAGTCTGATGTCACATCATGTCACATTGTCAACATGGTCCATGGATACATGAAGCAGAACATAGTTGGTCACATGTCTAATGCTTTTTGAAAAGTTAAGGCTTTTTTCTTCATAAAATGTGTTGGACATCTTCACATTTTTGTATATATTTTTATTCATTTTCATTAGTAAGCTACAGGGCAGCATCTTTCAAAACAGGACCTACGTGAAAGAGGGAAAAAATTCAATGCGTCGCTGTACCCAGCACTTCTGAAAATGCACTTCCGAATGCGTCTCGGTCCCCAGCACATTTCAAACCAAACTGACGCCCATGGTCTCTGACTCCAGCATTGGCAGCAGGTACCCCAGGACACACAGAACATGTGAAAATATACACACACGTTTTGCTTTAGTTTTAGGGCAAAATTATAGGAAATGTTAGGGTTTGAACTGTTGTGGTCAAAATTAAATTAGGCCTAACGTATGATGTAGTTCCTTTTTCCAGACTTTGTGCAGCTCCAATAAGCTCCATAAATGAAATAGAGAGTTTTAGATGTTGGCAGTGAAGTACTGTATAGGCTTACATGTAGTTTTTTTGCCATCTTGATTAGTGAAGCTTGCTGGAAGTTCCACAGTACGCATTGAGTAATAGCTGCCTGAAATGTCTGTTTGAGAAACACTATAGAGTCTGGTAAGTCAACAAACAAATTAAGTCTTACTGTTGTGGTCGCAGTTGATTTATTTGACTCATAATGATAGTTCTGAATTGGTTAAGTTGAGGCAGAAATGGGACATAATTGGAATGATCTTTCTAAAAATTTGAAACTGAGAACTGGAGATTACTTTAAAAAAACATTTCTGGAGGTGAAATAATATGGATACTAAAAGGGGAAAGAAGGAAACATAAGGAGAGGGAAATAACATTTTCATGTTTAGCCACTTTTCTAGAACCTTATGTCAGAGGTGAATTTAAGATTTTATGGATCACTTTTAAAGCCCAGCACACTAACAAGATTCCTGACATTTTACTTCCTACAGTACATGGCAGACCTTACCCAGTCTCTGTCCACACGCAGGTTAAACTACAGACCAAAGGAGAGCAGACCTTACTTATCTACAGAAGGCGCCTGGGTCCATTTCCGGCTTGAATATGTTTATTCAGTTCTGGAGACTCTTTGGCTGTAATCAGCTTGCATAAATCTCTTTGATGATAGCCCCTAGAACATCTGCTGGAGCAATAAAAAAAATCCAAGGAGGCAATAAAATGTCTGGCTGAACATATGCGAATGGAAATGTGAGTTGTTCTGAAAAGTTTGTCCCAAAGTAATTGCCACCATGTGACTATGTTATTTGTGAATTCATATAAGGATCATATTGAATGTCGCAAAGCTGATATTGTTATTCCTGTTTCTGCAGCACGATGATCCCCCCCAAAGCATGATGAGGTTAGCTGGTTGTTCAGAAAGCTGAGCCAGCTTTGTCCTTCACCAAGTCTTTTTCTCTCTCTCTGTCTTTCTCTCTCCTCCAATACCTTGTTCTTTTCACGAAAGACGCACACACACACACACACACACACACACACACACACACACACACACACACACACACACACACACACACACACACACAAATTCAGAGTGTGCAGCATGATGGATGACTGCACGCTCTTTACCTGGAAAAATCAGGGTTGAAAGGTACAACGATTTGTCAGAGGTGTGCGTCTGTGCAGATTACTTTTCTGTATTAGTGTATAATAAGTTACTTGAAAGATATAATTTTACTCAACAGCAAGAGTAATTTGTTATATTACCTTACTTTCCTTACTTACTAAACCCAGCTCCATCAAAGGTGTCACATTTTTGCATATTCTGTGTTGACACATGCAGAAATGAAGCAAATTGTCATGTAAGCATTACTGGGATCAGCTTTAATGAATTTGAAATTGTACCCTCACCACTTGATAGCAGGAGATCCACATGCACTTGACACATATACTCCAAACAATGGCAGAGGCATTACTCCAGGCTTGGCTTCAATATTAAAGCTATAGTGCGTAGTTTCTGTCTCTTCCACAAGGAATCCTGAGTAATGACAACAAAACTGTTGGCCCGTCCACATGATACAAACCATTGCGCACAGCCCCCACCCCTCCTCCACGTAATTGCTAGTAGCCAAGGAAGATACGCAGTATTAACAAAACATGATGTACTCAACTGAAGTGGTAATTATCTTCATTCAAGTTTCTGCACATAAAGGTTGCCGGACGACACAATCTTTTGAACATAGTCATACTGAGAAATACAGCGAGAGTTGTGTGGAGTCTTAATCAGTTTTGTAGCAACTCATTTGGCAATGGCTTGAATATAATTGACGTTCAGTAATATCAGAAGGTTACACACTAAAGCTTTAAACATGCAATAGCTAAATTTTTTGATCACTTGGGGGAAGCATTGACATGTCATCTTTTTTGGTCTCTACCAACTCCTGAGGCAAATATCTGTCTTTTTTAGCTGCTATTTGCTCCACTACGTCCTCCAGCTATGGACCTTCACTGAAGGCCATGCTTGTTACTCTGAAACCTATTATAAGAAAAAGGCATTTCCTCACATTTCTGTCTGCTCATGTGATTAAAGTTTAATTAAGGCCAACTAGGACATGCTAAGTCAAACATTATTAGACTGTCTAAGCGAAGGGTCTATGAAATGTCTGCCTGCTTGCCTCAGTGTGTCCGTTACAAAACAGCAATTAAAGCAACATCGTGTTCTTGCTCAACCTCAGCAAAAGAACCACGGGGGGCATTCACATTCAAAGCATATTGCTTTGTTGCAAATATGACTTTGCCAGTCCGGTCAATGCTAGAGAGAACTGACTGCAAACAACTGTGCATGTCAGTCTAAGTGCTTTACTCTTGTCAAATTAAATCCAACCAGTTTGATAGTCACATTCCTACATATGCCAGAATTAAGGCAGCATTGCTTCTACTGATACAACATGAGGCAGGCAACCACAGATGGGCTCTTTTGTGATTACAAGAGAGCAGAAGTAAAACAGAAAAAAAGAGATTTGTTATTTTTGGAGAAGGTTGAGAGGGTATGCATTTAGATCGATTTTACAACTGAGGAAGCTGTTCCCAAATCATCCAGTCCCTCTTATCATGTGTCAGGCCGAGCTAATTATGTGAGAGTGGTGTGGATGGGTGTCTGTGACTGGATAATTGATCCATTTTGTGGGTGTGAAAACCACCCACTGAGCAGGGGCGAAGATAAAGCTTCAGAAAGCATACACAATGCTGTAATCTCCCTCTCCGCTGGCCACGGTGCGGCATAGAGCTGTGGAATGTTTGCCATGTAGCAGCAGAAGCCCTGCTGAGGGCTGAGGAACAATTTGGATGCCTTGCTTTCAATTTCACCCTGAACTATCTCAAGGGAATTGCCAGTGCATCTAGGTACAAGAGCCCTTCAAAAAAAGAAACAAAAAAAGCTTCATCTGTCGTTAAGTAATTCAGCGCAATTTATGGCAATGCAAACACGGCGTGTAAATTATGGAATATGTCTCTGCCTTGTGTGAATTATTAATTTGCTTTGTATTTCACAAACACAATGCAATCACCTCCTGTGACGCGGGGCAGCCACTGAGTGTGGAGTATATTCTTTTTCCTGAAATGTATTTTTCTAAATTTCAGCTGGCGGTTTATCAAAGTGTAGCTGCAGTGTTGTGTCAGTGTGCCTTGGCTCAAACAGGATATTTTGCTTCCATGTGTTTAATGTCTCCGCCATAGCAAACTCCCACAGTGCCTTTGGAAAGTGCTAGACATAGGCCGTGTGTGTTTATTTCTGTGTGTGTGCACTGGTGAGAGACAACAACAGAAACAAAAGTACCGAGGGGGTGTGTAGTTTTGTTGCTCGGGCTTGTGTGTGAATGAAAATACAGTATGTCAGAGAGAAAGTTTGCTTTGCTGGAGAGCTGCAGACAGCGGTGTAATAGATAGTTGATTAGGCTGTAGGGGAGATTACAGATTACTCACAGTTTTGGTGGAGTAACAGAATGAGAACCTTATGTAACAAAAACCATTAAATGCTTATTTTTCTCATTCATGCTTTGGGCTGCTGTTACATGATCTGTTATGACACATGTGCTGTGCGCACCACCATCTGAAATGCCCACTAACAAGCAGATTTGCTTGAGGGGTTTATTGCAATGCTAAGCTAACCTGGGCTTGTAGAACACAACAAAACACAGCTACTAAAGGCTATCAAAGCTTGTAACATTAATTATATTGTCTCCTCTACCTGTATTTTGCGTTTGACATCAGAATAAGACTTAGCTGGCCTAAATGAGTGTATACTTTCTTATTTAAGAGGGTTTGTGTTGTGTTAAACTCACTCACCCAACCGCCGTTCGTTCCGCATTTTCGGCCTGCTAGAGTCGGTCTGGAGCCGGCTTGTGTGCTCCAAGCAGCCCCTGCGTCTCGCATTGACTTCTTTGCCAGCCCGTTCATTGGTGTGAAGTTTAGGTTTCAAAAGGTTTATTTACAAAAGTTGTGATGGTGGAAAACAAGAATATGCTTTCAGAGTTTTTGTCTTCAATAGTCTTATCTTGTGGTAACGTGTCTTTTCTGTGTCAGCCCCCACACAGACAAACACGCCCTGTCATGTGTCATATGTCATATCTATTATGACCCTTATCAAAACTAACCACATAACTTCCTTAAAGACCTGGACGGATGTCATTACCGGTTCCTCAACACAATTTAAACTTATCCAGCCTTGGTGTTGTGTGTTTTAGTGATTTGTGCATGTAATAGACAGAATGTGTGTGTTTGTGTGTGTGTGTGCATGTTTTGTTATCTGAGCCCATTCCTCTGCATGCCAGTCTCAAGGCCACATCATTAGAGTAAGTGGACTGTAATTAGTTAGTCCATGCATATTAAACAGCACCCCACATCTCCAGACCCGGCAGCCTTGGATAACAGCACTCTGCTGTCACTTGCAGCCAATAAGCCACTGCTAATGTCCAGAAGGTTGCACATATTACCCACAGATCACTGGTGGTGATCAGCATACCAAAATCAGTAGTCAGAGATTCCTTTAGCCGCTAACCTTTCATCGTTATATTGGTTTTACTTTAGTAAGATTAAAATTAAAAATAAAAACAAAGGAAAAGAAAGTCTTCCAATAGCTGATAGTAAAGTCAACATAGAAGACTGTGTACAAGACAGCAGAGATGGCAGATAAAATAGCAATCAGAAGGTGCTGTCAGTGTGTCAAGTTATGACAGAGGTGCATCCATCTGTGTTGTGTGGGCTGCCCTTAACACAATAGAGAGGAAATGAAGATGCTCCATTTTTGAGGTGACCCACTACAGCGTCAATTTATAATATGCTTGGCTATAGGAGACAATGAATTTTAAAAAAGCGTGTGTACTATAGTAATCAAACTTAAATTATTTCCGGCCAATGGATCTGGAATCGGGGCAAGTTAATGTAATTAAAAAGCATATTATCCACGTCTTCCACACATACTGTAAACTGACACACACACTACCAAGAAGTGGCAATCAGTACAGCTGTTATATGGCAGTTATTTAGGACTTCACAGCCTTTACATTGTAGTAGTACTGTTGAAAGTATATGGACTCATTTGCAAAGTCCGCTAACAATTGCTCGTGCCATGAAATAAGCAAACATGGACATTGTGTGGAGAGGATTATGTGTATTTAATCAGTCTTTAAATTGAGCTGTTTATTAGATGTTGTTTAGATGGCATCAATTGATGCCTTATTATTGTACTATGTGCTTGTATGATGGCTTAAGTACATCAGTATCACAACAATAAGAGTCAATGACAACCAAATAATGTCTCTTTCTCAACAGTTATAGTTGCAAATGTGACATCTGTTGAAACCCTTAATATAGTTCTATCTATTGTTATAATTATCAGTTATACAGTAAATTACACGCTGAAGGGACCATAAAGCAACACTGTAGTGGGAATAGTAAGACCTTGCACACAGAGAGATGCTACTGCACAAGAAATGATGAGATAACATTGACAAAAAAAATACTGATTGTGTACATATTGTAATGTGGTACAGTGGCTTAGCTAAGTTTCAAGTGTCAGTGAGTTCAGTATTCATATTGTACTAAAATAAATAGAAATGTGTCTCTCTGGAGCAGGAAATACACATCCAACAAGTGTTTTGGCAATTAAACAATTGGTGATTTGCAGGGTAAAACATGTAAACTGGTCATGCTGACAAAACTAGTTTTTGCATCATTTGGAAAGAACAATGCCTCCTTCAGACTGCAATTAATAAGGAGCAAATTTTCACCATTAAAATCTGCATATAGGACATTATGAATGTGCTGAATAAGTTGCTTTGGCTGTTGTATAACCAACCTATAAAAGCCACTGTATTGATTATTGCTGCAGTACTTAATTGCGCTAATTTAATGGGTGAACTACAGTAAGGTAGTGTTTGGAATCAATTTGTTTTCTTTTATGATTTATAGGGCCGTACACATTTAATCTAATATGTAATACACATTTAAACTAATTCAAACACAACCCACTTAGCCTAAGGTGGAACTACTGCGTCAACTTGAAGTGATTGTGTTCATTTGCTGTGCCTCCACCGCCTCATTGAGTGGCAAGCTAATGTTAATGTAAGGCGGTTGCATTTTATGAAGTCAGCCTCGTAGCCTTACCTTAATCAATGCTTGTCCATGTAAATAAAAAATGCCTCCTCACATTACTTTGGTTTGGTCTCATCTGCTAGTTTCCTACGTTTTGCATTTGCACAGACATTAACAATAGTCTGATTTACTGATACGCTAACAGGGCAGGCAGTGTGTCAGATTGCTTTTTTAGGAAGACAGCAGATTACAAAGGCACATCCTGTTGCACTAACAAACTGAGAAATCAAATTGAACAAATTACAAGTAAAAAATTTAAGATTCAATTAAATTTTGAATAAAAACTGCCTGAGTGGGATATGATAGTCTCTGTAATAAGTTACTTGGACTGGCACCCTTAAACAGATGACACACACAGAGTGGCCCCATTAGTAACTAGGTTACAAACAGAAACACCTCTGTGCCGTGGAGGTTTGAAGGTCTGAAGTCATTATAATGTCTGACTCAAAGCCGATGCTGGAGCTGCCTGCTAAACACAAGGCACAAATGTCTCTGTGGCTAAAAATATATATTTGAGGTTACCTTTTCATCTTCTTCCTGTCATTCTTCTTTAAGCTACTTTCTTCTCCAATCACACAAAAGGGTCAGTAGTAAAACTGAGTGTAGATGTAAAGCTTTTTTTGGTGAGTCAACACTTTCCCTTGAAGAAATAACTCATTACAAACCAAAAAGCAAACAAAGAAGAAAAAAAACTGTGTAAAAAGTGCTGTACTTTCATCATTGTCATCACTAATGGGAATTTAATAGGATAAATAGGTTTCACAGAAATTCATGGGATGGACTATGTTGATAATTAATAAAGAATCCCAATGTATTCCTCAAATGTATGACATTAAAATGATAATATTAACCAACTCAATCAATCATGCAGTGTTACCACCATCCTTGTTGACACCATTATTAAATGGCAGACAGTGCAGTGACAATAGGCCGTAATGGGCTGAACACACATTACCATTTCTCAGTGACTTTTGAAAAATAATGAGTATGTCCATTTTTACCTGCAAAGTTGTTGTAATTCTAAATGATGAATAGCTTTCCATATCTTTATCCTGTTCACTCAGATGTTCCTGTAATTGGCTAACTAATACAACTCATCACTCAACACACTAACAGCATAGCTCCTCTAGCACACTTTGAACTTCACAATTCCCCTCTTACTTTCCCACTAATCCTGTGTCATGAGGCACATGTGTTGTTTTGGTCATGCTAAAATAATGTAAGCTTAAAAATAATAATGATTGTTTCCTAATATTGCACCATCAAAGAAATTACCTTGTAATCAAGGAGCAAATAAGTATTTTTTTGTTAAATGAATTGTCAACCTTAAATGCAATTTGTAAGCCTGCAATGAGCTTGTTGTTGATATTGTTCACACTCAAACGATTTCTAATTAAATGTTGCTTCACGGAAAATACAACAGTCATGAAATTGCCATGCATGTTTTTGCTAAAAATGTCCTGAAAATATCTCCAGAGTAAATTATATTTTTTGATAATGTGCAAAAGCCGGTAAAATGCTAATATTATGATGTGCAGGGCTGTATGTATTGTTGGTCAGTACAGTGCTCATAGATGCACAAATAGAAACATGGAAAGAATAAGCAACCTTTTAATCTTTCAGCTCATGGTTTGGGTTTTCTGGGCCCTCAACACTGTTTTGTTCACTCGTTGTTTTCAGCCACAACATGCAGATGTATTTAGCAACTGTAGATAACTGTACACTACCTGCCCAGCAACAAACGGCGGACAGACAATGTTAATGACTACCTGGGGAACATAGGGGAGCATTTGGCAGCTAAAGAGACAGATATTTTATTGAGGAATTGGTGGAGACCAAATCAGAGCTAAAAGGAGAATGACTATTTCACTTACATTCATCAGGTGGACACAAATATGAATCCATGTATGTATAAATAAGCAACCGTTTGCCAACAAGTTCATCGTGTCAACTTATAAGGTGATATACAGTAAAGGATGTCAATGTTGTGTTACTTTGTTTCCACTACCTCTGTCCCACGCAAATCTCACAATCTTTGAACATGTGAACACTTACCTGCAGCCTCACTGCCACAAGAAATAGATAGAGCGAAATAGAGAGTGATAGTGGGAGTGATCAAAGTCACCTGCCAGTCCGTCTTCCCCATCCCGGTTTTAATGAGTTGCTGAATTCCTCTCGGTCTGCTGTGACCATCATGATCCTGTATCTGTGTCCCAAGGGCCTCTGTCTTTGCTTTGTTGCAGCTCACAGTCAAGCATGAGCTGCAACAGACACAGACAACAAAGATCAGGCAGAAGTAGGCCAAATTAAAGCTATACCTGTCATCAGTGCACATTGACCCTCAACTTTCTTCTTTAATTGACCATTTACTCTTGAGTCTTTATTAAATCCCATCTTACACTGCTCTGAGTCCATGCAGGTGGTGTGATGGGGGTTGTTAATGCTGTAATTGGTTTGGGTTCAGAATACCTGGAAAAGAATCACAAAAGAGAGGTTCAATTGATCGGTCCTGCAAGTTGTAAAATACATACAGCTATTGATATTCAAATTGGATACAGAAAAGTGTTCATTTTCAAACCGGACATTTGTCAGGGATGAAATGGGACTTTTTTACATAAGATCTCTTCCCAGAGTATCATTATGATGCTTCTACATAGTCTCTAGAGAGGATGCAAACCCAAACATTACAGACATTTAAGAGAAGCCCAGCTAGCTTGCTTGATTCCATATAATTGCACAGCATAAATTATGTATTGGGAGCAAATCTCGGTTACAACGGCTGACAATTATCATTGTTACCATTGTCAGAGCGTTGAAAAGCGTTACAAATTCAAGAAATCATTTATTGCCTATATTGGTTGTAATATAGATCAACTCCAATAATGTATTACCATTTTCTTTCTCTTCCATTTCTTTTTCCATTTAAAAAAAATCTTTTGATGTTAGGTTGTTAATTGGTAGTTAAACTTGATTTTGTGTCATGTATTAGTTTTGTTGTTTGTATTTATGTTTGTGGAATGTATATTTTTTTTGTGGAATAAAAAAAACAAAAACATGTTGCCATGTCAACTTATACACAATCATTGAAGATGACATTTGCGGGCTGTGGCATGTGTGTCCTGACAATTTGCTGGGCATTTTTTTCCAACCACAATTGTGGTATTTTAGCATGAAGGACTGTATTTACCACTCAACCTTGTTGTGAACCCAGTGCGATGACAAAACAGGCACCCTAGCTCTCTTTTGGTTTTGGGCATCTCTCTTAGTTATGGGTCTAATTGCTTGCTGCTCTTCCTCATTATGAGATGAAATGTTTGAACTTCTTGGCCAAAGCACTGATGGATGTTATGCACTGTTGGATGTTGTGTTGGCATGCCATTTCAGCTGGAAAAGGGCAGAAAAAGAAAGAAAGATAGAAGGAAGGAAAAAATGAAAGAAAGAAAGAAAGAAAGAAAGGCTTCTTTTTCACAGAACACTTACTTCTGAATCACAGACTCAGTCTGTGATCAACCAATGAAATGGGCAATGAAAGATGTCTTAATGGCAAGGTTTGGCAGTTAACGAAGTAACTTCCTAAATAATTCCTTTATAATTGAAAAAGGTGAATGGAATTGAAACAGCCCTTGTGTTTCATTTATTAGTCATAAGTCTGTAAGAAACAAACAAAATGGAAAGTAAAATCAAGTTATGCGATGAAAGAATCAATCGGCAAAGCTTTAATCATGGAACTCAAGTCCATGCATCTGAGACTCATTTCTCTTATTTGATTTACAAAGACTGACTCTGCAGCATTATTCATGAATAAGTATAATGAGTCCTTATAGTTTATCAGGTTCTTTGAAAATGACATCAGTGAGAAACCCAGACCCATTTTACCATAACCAATGGTATGGTTAGGTTTAGGTCAACAAAAACTACTTGGTTAAGGCTAGGGGGAACACCGCCTAAATGGTTTAAAGAATTCTGCCATTGATGGAAGATAGGATGCAGATCGTGGTCTCTGGCCTCAAAGTCAACTGCAGCCTTCAGGCTACGTTACTACAACAGCATTCATTTTAGAGTATTATTATTATTATTATTATTATATTATTATCTCATGTACAAGAGAAGAATGCACTGTACTGTAGGTCATTTTAGGTGTTTGAAGAAGTGTTTAGTCTTATTGTAATGCACACAATCTGCCAGTTAATCTTCTTTCATTTCTGTAAAATTCCTAATACTGTAAAAAGCACTTTTCTAATTTGTTCAATAAAGGCAACTTTTTTAAAGATTATTTTTTGGGTATTTTCAGCTTTAATTTTTGACAGGACAAATGAAGACATGAAAGGGGAGGGGAGTGACATGCACCAAGGCGCCACAGGTCGGAGTCAAACCCCGGCCCACTGCGTCGAGGAGTAAACCTCTATGTAGGGGCACCCACGCTACTAACTGAGCCAACTGGGTGCCCATAAAACTACTTTGAATAAGACACTGCCGCTTGTGTTTTGTGTAGTTGAATTAGAATACAAGACAACATAAGGCTCTAAAAACAATCTTATACATCCATTCATACTGTAAATTGTGAAATGTACTCAATGCTCAGAGAGAGAATATTGCATAATTAATTGACTGATTCATTAATGAACGTTTTGCCAATTTTGTTTATTAACTGCTTCATTGATTGTGCCATGCACATAATCACGTTAGAAATTGTTTTTTGATATACTATGTTAATCTGTTGTAATTAACCATTAAGCAAGTAATTAACAATGTGGCTGGCAAACTCTGCTCTGCAGGCCACAAAGAAGCAACGATCTGCAGATGTTATTAGAAAAATAACTGAATGCAAGAAAGGAGCAAAAGGTCCAGATCCACTGGAAATTAAGGATACACTATCAAGGATAAGGAGAGGAGGACTGAGTGACAGGCTCATCTCTGACTGGCATTCAATGTCTCTATACTCTGAAAACGATGCAGTCGATTTTTTTAAGGCCCAACAGAAGATGTTCTCCCCCAGCTCCCTCCTCCCAACTTGAGGCAAAATCCACAACACGTTGTTTGAAGGGCTGGGATGGTTCATAGCTGATGGCTGAATTGAGTGTCAGAGCAAACCCCAAAAAAAAAAGGATTATTTTTGGCATCTATCATCTGAACATGTATTTGACATTTCAAAAGCTCTCTTGGTGCATTAGTGTCAGCAGCACCTCCTGCAACTGGACAGAGTCACTCCCACAGCCTTCACCCTATAAAGACAACACACACCGCTCTCATGCATGTCTGCGCACACGACTGTTGTACTGCATGGCTAAATGCAATAAAAAGTCATTACAATTATTTGATCAGCGTACAATACCGGCGTTTTCATGGGCAGTTGTTGGAGATTAACATTTTGTTGATTAACCCATGTGGCTCAGAAAGGCTGTGCTAAAGCTAAATGCCAACATCAGCATGCTAACATGTGTACAATGACAATGCTAACATGCTAATATTTAGCAGGTATAACTATTACCAGGTTCATCATCTTAGTTTTTCATGTATACCAGCACAACATTTTAATTAATGCTTATTAGAGCTAATAAGCAAACACAAAACACATCAGATTTTCACTTATTTGGTCATAAACCAAAGTGTTGGACACAATAAAAAGTTTTAACTGTTGATGACATTAAATGAAAGTCAAGGGGTCATCAAAGTCATCAAAATTTATCCTCTGGGAACTATGCATATGGCATCAAATGTCACAGTAACCCATAAAATAGTTGCTGAGATATGAACGCATAGTACAAACCATAGACATAGCCAGAGTGCCACACCACTAATTTGGCTAAAAAGAGTTGACAATCACGTGTTCCACGAGTTTGAAGAATTATCCAATATCAAGTTAGTTGTCGGACAATATGATTACAATGAATGAAACTCTGAATACTGCATCAATTATTAGTAAAAAGTAGAATACAAAATACACATACAGTACATCAGCTTCATTCAGTTGATGGTTAGAGTTTTTGTCCTGTAGATAGTGGCTTAAACACTGCCTCTTTTATGTTTATCAAAGTAGGCTATATCAGAATATTTAAAGAAAGATTGTCATGTTATCCACATATTCACACATCAATGAAAGAGGGAATCCCCTGAAATTACGTATTGCATAGGCCTACCTAAGGCAGGGTTTATGTAGTTTGATGAAATCAGAAATGTTGCCTAAAGTGGTGTTTTGCAGAGATTATCTGAGTGCAACTACTGAAATCAACATTGAAACATAAGCTTTTTTATCTTATTTTGTTATTTTTTTACAACCGATTTCAACACATGATTTATTTTACTACATTCTAGTGACATAACCCTTAAATAGCGAGATTAAAGTAGAGATTCATAATTTTGTTTGCAACCTGAACAGCCATGTGAATCTCCTACAGCAGCTATCTCATACTTGTTTTGGTTGTTACTAGTATAAATTACAAATTACTTATGCCACATTTCTGAGGAAACAGCAGAAATGAGGCATACGATACCAAATTGAGTAAACTGTATATCCTGCCACTCATCTGAGAATAGCTGCCATATGTCTTCACTGAAGACAAAAGTGACAAAAAAAATATCCAGATTTAAAATTAAAAGAGAGATTTTTTGGTGTAAAAAGGAAAACCCACCTCCATCCCCATGTCAAGGGGAGGAAAGCCTGCTGCAAATGAAAGAATCTTCTAGTGAAACCAGGCACCGAGCCAAGCACAATGTCTGTTGGCACTGCCAGCCCTAAGGATTCTAGCTATTTATTTTTCTTTTTATGTTTTTCACACAGGAGACAAAGAAAGGATTCATTCAAGACCAGCAAAGGAGGTTGACTTTTCAAATGTTGCAATTAACCTACGGCAAAAGATTTTTCGTACAGATTTTGGATTTGTCCAACAAAGAACCTAAGCTACTATTTGGTTTGCTTTTACGCAGATCAAAAAAAAAAAGACCAGAAAAACTAATTATTGAGCAGATGCAAATAGCTTCAACAACCCAGGTGTGATGCAGTTAAACAAAACATTTGTACAAGAGGGAAAGTTTTGCAAAGAGTAGTAACAGTACATTAAACAGGGAAAGCAATTCATTTGAGCTGCATTAAAGATGTTTCAATTGAAGTTCTGAGGTCATGGCGCCCCGTCACTACATATTTTAGCAATCGCTTGATTACCATATTGCCTGCGGCAAAGCATCTTTACACAAAACTATTGCTGCTGCTAACATATCAGTACAATCCCTGCATGTGCTCACCTGCTGTGTAGTGTGAGATTGTGTATTAAATTACAATCTGGCAAGATGTTCAATTCAAAACAACCTTAGGCACATTCATGTCTCCCTCCCCTTTTGCTTTGTGAGTGCCTTATCCGTGACTGCTAGCTAATTTATTGTATGAGAACCAGCCCATCTACTATATTAAACAATCAATGTATACAGTGGACATGAAAAGTAAATTAAGGACACCATTACCTGCCTTGATTAATGATTAATGAACATCAAACATCTGGTGCAGCATACTCTCACAGATCGTGCACCCGTGGGAGTCAGGACCCAGAGGAGACGGCAGGTTAAAGGGCGCATGTACATAGCAGGGTGTCATGCTTTGTGGGGTTCTCCATTTCCCATTGAACAATACTGTCATTAACCTTCAGTCACGGCTATCTGATGGTAAAGCTCATTGGAGCAGCAACTCATTTGCTTAATAACAATCCGACCTGCGAATGAGGGATGAAAATAGAAAGTCAATCAGCAAAGAAGACAGAGAGTGAGCATATCCTTCCCTCATTAGAGGAGTGAGGCTGGCAGCACCTGCTTGTTTATGGAAAATGGATACATGCAACCGTTTTTATTTAAAATGCTCTATATTTGACTGAAAAATGCTAATAGTGCACAGAGTAACTTTCAGACTGGGAAGAAAATAAAAAAAGAAGACTGTGGGTGACTTTTACTTTTGGAGTGTCAAAAGGCAGTGTGAGCCGTTTCAAGCTATTTCTTTCACTGTTTAATTATCATTTGATGCCAAGTTCAAGAGTGGTCTGTCACCTCAGTAATAAGCCAGATTTGCAAGTAGCGTGCTGTCTGGCTGCAGCAGAAAGCGTATAGCTGAGGTATGTCACAGACAGACACAGACATTAGTCACCGGCCCAATCTGCCTCTGATGCTTGATGAATTGGCAGGCCACAGTGGAGATGGAAGGCAGGCGACCACAGTACAGCAATTATCAATCACACACGCTGTTGGGCCACGCTCATTTTTCACGCCACCATTGTTATACGGGATGGATGTCAAGGAGGTGGATTGATATGATGTAAAAGGGTTATTGTCTCATTCATCTTCAAAAAGTAAATCTTTGTGGTTGCTATCTTTGGATTTAAAATAAACTATTATTTCTGATTAAAAAACAAATGTCATGTGAAACATTGTCAGTGATCCATTAAGTATGACAGCATCACTAATATTAACCACATCTCACCAAACAATTTATCAGCCAGCCACTATACTAGACCCAGACTTAAAAATCTCCCCAAGGCACTTTGTCTTACTCCAGAGAGGTACTCATTGTCACTTCTCTACCAATTGCTGGACCAACTGTTAAGTCTGACAGTCAGTAGATAACTGTATTATAGTAGTAAGTAAGTAAAAGCAGCAAGGGAGAATGTGTTGGAGTAAATTGCCACCCTCAGATAATTTGGGCCTCATTTCAATTATAAGAGTTTGGCATTGTATGAGAAGTTAATGGTGTCTGTGAATCTATTTGTTCATTAAACATACATAATGAAGCCAGAATGAGCAATCAGAGGCGGAATGGCAAATGGCTCAAAGTATAACTGACATCAAACAAGAGAGACAGAAAGAGAGGGAGAGAGCAGGAGAGAGAGAAAATAAGTGGGAGAGAGATAAGGGAGAGGGCTTAAATTACATTTGATAGGAAGAGATGGCCCCAGAAGAACAATTTGAAGTATATTATGAACCTATAAATGGTTTTGACAACATATTTGAGTGTCTTTATAGAGCTACATAAGAGACACTAGCTTTAAAAGCCCCTTCAACATAATGCTTAGAGTATGGATATCTCTTCCCGTCCTTACACAACATTGAATGGACTAAATTCAATGTTATAGGCAGTGCAAGCAACCTGATTATTGCTGGAGAGCATAAGAACATTTACATGATAGATGTGGGCATCAGGAATGGTGTCAGAAGACCTCGTAAAAAAAGGAATAGAATGGCTGGGAACTGGGGAATAACTGACAAATAGTCCTTATCATTTGTCTGCAAGTTTCTCCTTGTTACACTGGCATGGGAATAAAAAAGACAGGTATTCAAAGGTTATACATTAAACTACAGCCAGGCAGAAATACATGAATCCACTTTGGAGTTTAGTGGACAAGCTGGAAATGAAGCTAAGAAAATGGCAACACAACAATCTGTACTGCTATTTAATGATGAAAATCAGCATTATTCAGTCAGATTTCAGAAATCCGAAATCCGACACACTTCAGAGGGGATAACTGGACAAAAGATTATTCAAAAGCACAGAAAGTTGATGGATAAACTTTCAAAATCAAGACAAATTTGCATGAGAAATATTCATGGGCTACATTATAAGTTATCAGAAACAGAGTTTCCCATGACGCTACAGAAATGTCAATCACATCCTTGCAGTTAGTTCCTTGCATTAATTACCATCAGTTCCTCATGCCATGGGTGATTATGAACATTAGGGTTTTCCCTTCATTCTGTCAAATGCATTAATATGCAGAACAATTACTTAGTGATCTCAGTTCCATCCTGATTTGATGTGCTTACTTTCTAAGTCAAGACAGCCTGATTTCTTGGAGTTGTAGTGTTTTTTATAAGCTAATGTAAGCCCACTGCTCAACGTGAGGACCAAACACTACACAGGACAGAAACCGTACAGTGTCTTCACATGTGTTAAAATGTCATGACTGTTTAATAATTAACAGATTGAATGCATTATACAAAACTGGTGGAGTTATAATAGATTCTGGGCATTTAACATTTCTCATCCAGGCAGGGGAAACCTTCAACTTCTTGTCTTCACTTTAATATTTTAATATCTCATTTGAGCCCCTCCCTGAGCTGGATCATGCCTTACACTCTCCGTGACTTTCAGATCTGCTCCACGCACTATGGGATGCAAGTACTGGTGCTCTTATGGTTATCCCATCAAAGAACATCAAACCAGCAAAAGACTAAAGGTGGAGTATGTGTGTTGTGATATTGAATGAAACCTCATGAGTAAAACAACTTGACTATAAAAGAGGTGCAGTGGCAAACCAAAACTCACTTTTCATTTAATCCTCTGATTTGGATTTCATAATAATAGACAGCTAACAAGGTCATTAAAGTTATAATCCTTTAGATTTTCATTTATTTATTTTTTTGACAGTTTATAGTCAGAATTTGCCTTCAATAGCCATTTGATGAATTAACATCAAGTAATTATGTCTTCATATAGAAGTTAAAAAAGATAAACACAACAAAACCTACCTGAGAAAAAACATAACCACAACATGAATGTATTTAAGAGGAAACTTATAAAGACCTTTAACCCCACATAATTTGTAAAGACAACTTACCCATTTCTTTATATTGTAGAATGGAGATGATCACAAAATGAGAATTATTTAAAATTTGTTTAGGTTTTTGATTACCTTAGCGGTACTGATCTTATTTTATAATCCTATTAGGATGTTTTAGTTTCTCTCCCTTTACATACTTCCCATCCTTATTCTCCTATCAACAGCGGTGCCTCAACACTAACACAATTTGAAATGGCAGTGGACCAATCTTCTACATTAGGGTTAAATCATCCATTTGATTGCAATTGACATAATTGGAAATTATTTCAATAATGTCTTTCCAAAATAGCAATTAAGAGCAGTGAAGCCATAGGCAACCAGAGAAGACCGATCTGAGATGGAAGGCGGAGAGGAAATGATGGGAACCAGAAGGAGAGAAAAAGAAAAGAGAAAGCTTTTTATGGGGCCAGCCAAGCAGCAATTGCTCTGCACAGTTGAGCAGTGGAGATAAGCCACAAAGCAGATGCCTGCATATCAAGTGCTTGCCTTAGTTGCCACATTTCCAATAGCTGACTCACAACTCTGATTCACCGGAGGACAGGGGTGCATGTTTGTGAATGTGCTGTATTTCCTTTCTTACAGTGTGTGTGTGTGTGTGTCTGTCAGTGTGTTGTGGTCTGGATGTTTTGTGGGATTAGGAGGTGTTCAAGACAAAGGGAAACGTCTTTGAGAGGGTCATGGTCTGGTTATTACCCTTTACTCAACCTCTGCGACAGGAACAGAGTAGGAGGCATCGATCATGTGTGGCTCCGTGACTACAGGAGCCATTCAAGATGTTCAAGGAGACAGATCAGTGGTCCACTTCTAACTTTCATGATTACGAGCTGATTGAAAACTGAAATATAGTGGCTCATTGTGCTGACATCCGGGAAATTCTTGATCCTGATTGGGGAGATAGGGACGTAGGGACACTATAAGTGCGATTCTTTCTACACATGGACTCAATAGGGTAGTAGATTTTTGCAAGTGAAGCAAGTAAAAAGGTGAACCATATTTGCAGATATGTCAGTATCAGTGGGCCTCTGTCGGATCAAATAATTTTGGTCTTCCATCCTTGGGTGCACAGACAGCTCTGTAGCCTACTATCATTCTCAATGATGGTTTTAGTTTTTCTGCCTGGAGCATTGATGCTGACCATGTTTTTATGCCTGTTCAATTTCCACTGTTCTCAACAAGTCCCGGTGAGGCTCTGACACCTTTGACATTAAAATGCAATCTGTAGCCACTTTTCATGGAAGACAAGCCACTGAAGAAAATTAAGAACATTAGCATTTTTCCTGTGCTATGCAAATTTTGTCCGTCTGATGTGATATACATCAACTAATAACCCTAGGTTTTCAGACACAAAGTAATTACCAAATGCATGCCTTGTGCTCTACAGCCTTAAGGAGAATAAATACAGAAATGGCATAATGTATATGAATGTATGGGAATATATAAACAGGTTAAGTGAGTGAACAAAGATAAAGCTGAGACCAGTAATTATTCTCAAGATATTTATGGTATTTCCAGTGTGCACTCTCTGCCTTAAAGAAATGTAGAGAACATGAATTGATGACAGCCTAAAAGGCTTGTGTGAGTATGCTCATTATGGAGTGTGTTAGAGGGTCTGTGAGACTTAAAGAAATTAAGAGGAGACGGTCAACTGAAGCTATAGCTTTAATAAGCAAACATCAGGTTGCTGCGGCCAATTAACAGGCACTCTGCAGTAGAAAGTGCCACAGCACATGAGATAGGAGATTAGCATTAGAAAACAGCATTATTACTGAGCGGGGCCTGTGAGAGTTTAATGGAGTGTCAGTGATTTTTCTATTGCTGATTAGGCAAACGTAAACACCAAGATGAATGTTGTGTGAAAACTGGTTATTGATTTTGCGCATCAAGAGACACACTCTCAGAGGAACTATTGAACTACTTCTAGGCGATTCAGAGATGCGGAAGGATTTGTCTTTAAAGGTCAATGAAGATGGTGCATGATTAGTATATATAACACAGATATATATATATATATATATATATATATATATATATATCTGTGTTTTTCTATTTATAAATACTTCACTCATCTTTACTCACCATTAACAAACTCCCTTCGCTGATGAAGGCGTGGCTGAAATCTTTCTTTTTAATTAGTATTTTCATGGTCACAAATGAACCTTCAAATGTCTTTTTACAATGTGAGCACATCCATAAACAGTTTTACACCCACATTTGAACAAACAACAGCTATGCAATAGTACAACAATCATGTATTAACGGTTATTATACCAGTTATAATTGTTACTAAACATAAGTAAAAAAAAATACAAACAGTGGCTAGGAAGAGAATAACATGGAAAGGAACTGCAACACGCAGGACACGATCGCTAGTCTCTAGTGTGAAAGTCCTGTATTGTTTGACCCAATCAACAACCCGACAAACCTATCTGCGCGGATTTTTGGATTTTCAATAACACTCGCCACCGGAATCAATCTGTGATTGTTTCCATGGAATTAAATTACTTCAACATTTGTATACAACACACGGATACAACTGCATTAACGTTCCCTGTACACAAATCAATAAATTAAATAATGTGACCATTTCACAAACTGCCATGAGACTGGGCTGCTATGATTCATATTTGCTATACAGGCATGCCAATCAATCTTCCTACTCTATCTAATCTAATCCAGAGTTAATCCAACTCTTGGCCAGTATAATGCATATCTGTCAATGTGACAATAATGTTTTATAATGACAACATATAAATGTCATATACAAATATAATAGATATATAGACATAGTTTTCTTTTGCACAACTAAAACAACTTTTGAATATACAGATATCCGCCCAAGACTGATTGGTTTAAAAAAATCATCAGTCAACAAACCAGAGCACGTTTTTCTCCCATCCCAGAAGGCTGTGTGGACTCACCAGACCCTCCTTTGAGAGCTGTGGTGAAAGGTCTGGCAATTTTTATTTACCCAACTGGTATTTTGCAGTCTGAACAGATTTCACTGATCTTTAAGGGAGAGTAAAACCCACTAAAAAGTTTTCATAAATCCGGTCCAGGTTTAGTTTCTATCACTGTGTGTGTAAATTCTGTTTTCATGAAGTCAAAGAGTCACATGAGCACACATTAAACGCACACAAACAGCAAACAGAAGTATACATATGTTGTTTCACTATTTGGCATGACATGTATTGTGAAACATTCCTCGCAGTAATCCAGATCCACACAAAATGATCACTGTTACTATGAAAGCTGTTTTACACTCACAGCCTTGTCTCCATTTGTTTAATCAAGTTATGATTAGTTACACAAAGCATTTAATCATCCTAATTGTATAGATTTGACTGTAACTGTGAAATTAAATACGTATTACCTCATGCCAAAGCCCCCCAAAAAAAGTGCAAAAACTGGTTTGTTCTTTAAGAAAACGACAAAAAAACAAACCCTGGAAACCCGGGAAATAAAACAAAAAAACTAAGCAATACTTTTAACATGGTGCTGGTGCCTAAACCATGCCTGAACCGATACTTTTAAAAACTATATATATATATATATACACACATATACATATATATATATA
This sequence comes from Etheostoma spectabile, assembly GCF_008692095.1. Classification (NCBI taxonomy): domain Eukaryota; kingdom Metazoa; phylum Chordata; class Actinopteri; order Perciformes; family Percidae; genus Etheostoma; species Etheostoma spectabile. Next base: position 14,363,093 of record NC_045754.1, on the reverse strand, counting down.
TATATATATATATATATATATATATATACATGTATATATATATAAATTAATTTAAAAGGACCACAAAATGACATAGGCAACATTTAAGAACGGTTTGTTCATTGCTAAGGCCATATGGTCAAAATTAAATGATTTAATAAAAATGTGTAACAATAACTTTTTTTTACCATTGATTTGCTGGTAAATGACCAAAAAAACCCTGGATGAGAAAATTGTATGTTACAATAACTTTGAATGCACCACGCGGCTGGCAAAGCGAGTTACAAGTGAACGCACCGTCTGTATTTTTTTTTCTGACATCCATCCATTTGTGGAGCATCAGCAAGCAACGCAGGAATTTAAGTGGCATCAAAATGAGGCACCGAAATCTGCGTAGCTATTCCGTCCAGTAGATAGCGGTTGTTAAAGGCGAATTCCGGTCGATTCCAACACATAGCTCTGTTGTTTGTAAATTTGGAAGGCTGTCAGTAGAGACAAAAATGAGAACAATCGGTGCTGTCTAACCCGTGTTATCCTCCTGCTAGAGTTAGCACCCAACAAGCTTAAAAAACGGGAACGTTTTAAATGTGTTTTTAGCCACTGAACATGTTCAATATGTCATTACAAATGCCATGTGCAGTTATTCCTTCTGAGTGAACACAGAAAGGCATTGAAGTTGTGTTAATTCAGCCAGTGCACAAACCTTTGTGTATTTCCTGTTTTCCAGTGAAGTCCACATTAGTCGAAACACGACTTTCTGTCACATCTACTGCAATCAAATTTACTGTGTTCGCTCACTGCACATGGCTAGGCACTGGTAATGATACACTGAGGATAACACTATTTAGGCAGCACCGATTGTTTTTGTTTTTCTCTCAGCTGACAGACCTCCAAATGTACAAACAACAGAGCTACATGTTGGTATCAACCGGAATTCCCCTTTAAGGCACCGGTGCTGTATTAGCACCACATCTCGCTACCCGACCCTACTTTTAACCTCTTAGCCTCACCTAATTGGATCCTACCACTTGCACAAGTGATTATTCGGTGAGTTAAACTGAAAGAGAGACCGTAACACTGTGTCTGAAAATACCATTTTCAGACAGTTACTGCTGTGATTTTTATTTATGCATGTATGTGCACCCACATCAGTAAGGAACCCCATATATAAAAAAGTCACACTGGGGTATGTACATGCACACAGGCTTGTTATTTTATTGGACAAGTTTATAAGGCAAGGAATGTGACATAATGTGCTAATGAGCTGCAACTGCTCTCTGCCAGCAGAATTAATTTGTAAGTTGCTCTGGACCGATTTTAAATGATTAATCATGAGACTAATGACAAACATGATAATGAAGTAAAACTTTAAAATGTGCACCTTGATCACACAACATCCAGAGTTCAGCAAGGGCAGGAACGCAAACCTGCACGTCTGAGTTGTAAAGTCGTAAAGAAAAGAAAAAAATGAACTGCTAATTGTACCTTGGTTAAATCTGGAATAGTAGGGCCCAGACATTATCTCTACACTAAACATCTGTCTGTTTTTCTTTTCATTTCCCAGGTGATTACCACAGAGACAATTAAAATCATTTTCAAATGATGGGGTATTACTGTGTTTTTAAAATGACTCGCTGCCTCAAAGGAGTGATGCTGTGTTGTTTGATTCAGGAACATTTTGTGGCTTTTAGTCAGACTGTGTGAGTGACAGCAGCAGGGAATCAGAGAGGATTAACTCAGTCTTTAATGTTTCCACCCTGCATGCAAAACAGTTGCGCTTGTCAGTTAAGATTGCATTCACAAAATGCTACAAGGGAGGTAATGAGAGGGAGAGATCAGTAGAATTTAAGCACAGGAAAGTGTCTGAAGCCTCTTGACATGCATTGTAATAGTAATGTTGTGAATATTACATAAGGAGAACCAATGTTGATGCAGCTGGACTCATTAGGCTAAATGCTGTATCATATAATAGATTTCTTTTTTTCTTTTTTAAATTTTATTCTACGTGCTACAGTCACACGAAGTACAATTCAATACAAGATAAAGCTTTGACAGTTATAAACAAAGGGGAGATCAAATGTATTCAGTCTTTGTTTCAGTGAGTGCTGAATCAAACCTTTACGTTTGGATAACGGATGCAGGAGAGATGCCGGAGACTAAAGCCGTGAAAACGCCAGTGACTCATCAGAAATATTTTGCCACTGACAAATAAAGTCTGATATAAAAAAAAAGATGATGCATCGGAACAAATGTTGAATTCCTATCAAAGTATGCATTCATTATTTTTTTGCACAGAAGCATCTCCGCAGCGAGACATTCAACTCCACTGAACCAAGAAAAGGCTCAGCTTTCTGGTGCTGCTTAGCCAATTTACTTGCGAGTGAAAGGGTGCTATATAAATAAATAAAAGCATTTTGGCATTGTATAATGTTATTTTAGATGTTGGTAACAATAAGTTCCTTATGATTTATGGAATGTACTTATATCCTGTGTAAGGAAAGTCAATATTAGTTTATGTGATTGATAAATCTTTAATGGATCATCAAATAATGAATTCACAGTTGTTTCATATGTTAATTTATATTAAGTACCAACTTAACTGTAACCCAGTTACATAGAAAAAGGCATTTCAGGCCATTTCAGTCCAGCCTCTCTGAATGCGCAACAGCACATAGGATGAATTTACACACTGATTTAAATGTTTTAATGAATGTAAATCAAGAAGTCATTTGCACATTAGTATAACAACATGTCTTAACTTTAGGTAAAAGCATATAACTTGTAAGAAAAGGGGATCTCATGTGTGAATTAATAAAATAATGACGAGCACGCTTTTGTCTTATTGACTCAGTCACTCATGGGAATATATGGCCCTTTGACTAATCACCTGCCGGAGGGGTTTCCTTTTAGTTCTAGTCTCTTATGTGCACTTCTTTTAACAACAAAATATCAAATTCCTTTTTTTTAAACTCACATGTCACACTATCATACAGAAACATGTAGATGTTTACGTCTGACTCCAGTTTCACAGAAACAGCTTCATAACTACAGAATATCTATGAGAATAGGTACTATCTCAATTCCATCTAATTTGATGGCATACAAATTAAAGGCATAAAGTAACAGTGAGTTAAAGGTTCCATGACATGGTTCTCTTTGACTGTTTTTATCTAGACCTTAGTGTTCCCCTAATACCATATCTGAAGTCTCTTTCCAAAGATTCAGCCTTGGTGCGGAATTACAGCCACTAGAGCCAGTCCCACAATGAGCTTTCCTTAGTGTGTGCCATTTCTGAGTCTGTAGCTTTTTAGGAGGAGAGAGGGGGGGAAAGGTGGAGGGTGGTGGGTGGGCCAAAATTCTCTGGGCGGGCAAAGCAGAGCTAGGGGATGTAACCCTATGACCTCATAAGGGGCAAGATTCTGGATCGGCCCATCTGAGCTTTCATTTTCTCAAAGACAGAGCAAGATGCCCAGGGCTCGGTTTACACCTATCACCATTTCTAGCTACTGGGGGACCATAGGCAGGTTGGGGGAACGCATAATGATGTTAAACGTGTAATTTTTACGCCTTGGGACTTTGAAAAGTAAAAAATCTAGAAGCTTTTAATTTAAATACATGTCTTTATTGCCATTATCTATTGCGAAATAATGTAACACATTGGTGACATTGGCAGTATTACAAAGTGGGTGTCTGTGGTTACTTTCCTGGGAAGTATCACAAGCGGCACACAGTTAGTGGAGAGTGTGGGCGGAGGTAACGCAACATACTCGCTATATGTTTAGTAACAAAGTAGTACTACTTTACTACTGCATGTAAGTACTAAAAGGCTGTATCTGTACTCTATTCTTATTTTTTTCTCCTACTTCCACTTTTACTTCAGTACATATTTTCGATAAGTTTGATGCTTTTAACCCCCATTATCACTGCCAGACGAGTAGATGGATCTGTCACCAGGTTTGATGAAGCTGGCTTATCATTGAGTGAATCAAGCAAACAAGCTGTCTTATGAGAAGACAGCGCATGCTCCCGTTCTGCCTTTTGCTCTGCTGCCTGCCTGCAGTGAGAACACTTGAGCTTTGTTAGTTTGTTTTGAGATGGAAGAACCAGAAACATCACCTTCAACACCTTCAACTTCGAGTGATTGTGGCAGTGAGGCCCAAGGCACAAGCAGGGAAGAGATGCTTTAAAGGGGGAATGGACATGCTTGATCAGTTTTCGTTTACAAAGAATTAAGCTCAGTGTTTAACGGCGCTCTTGTACATTCCTGTCCTTGTACTGCTGCTACAGCCAAAGGAACTGTGCGTGTCCTTTGGGCTAAACATTTGAAATTATATAAATAATATGATATCCAAACGTTTGACTGCTTTCTTTAATAACTACATAACACAATACTTGTACTTTTACTTTCAGTACTTAATAGTACATTTAAAAAAAAACTACTTGCAATAATTAAGTACAACATTTTTCGAATACTTTAGTACTTCCACTTAAGTATGGTGCTTAAAGAGAACTTCAACTTTTTCTCAAGTCACTTTTTTAATAGAGCACTTGTACTTTTACTCAAGTCTGGGTCTCTAGTACTTTAAACACGTCTGCTTGTATGTGAAGCGACGTACTGTTTTTCCGATCTCTGCTATCGTTGCAAGTAAACGCTTACCATGGTCGGAATGATGTAAAAACTTTAAAAACAAGTGAAAGTGAGCTCCAAAAAAACATAATTGCAATCACCGAAGGCTTGCATCATGTGGGCAGTGTTGTCATTACTTAGAATTACTCATGGGGGCGAGACAAACTATGCAATATAGCTTTAACTAGTCACTGACTAACATTTGTTAGTTGTGAGCAACATTAATTCATAATACATCCTCCTTTAAGCCATTCATTAAATCACTATGAGTCATACATTTATTATGTATTACTTAAGCCTTTGTGAGCCTACAGAAGCCTATTATAAAGTCCTTCCACCATTTTGGATGGACCTTAAGTGTTGTGGAAATTGGTCCGGCCTTCATTTCCGACCTTGTACCTTCTTAAGCCCATATAACTCATTTTGGTAATTACTGTATCTTTGGGGAAAACAGCTTGTCTACAGTACACCAACATTCAAATTAAACTTTTATTAAAGAGAAAATAATAAAATAAAAATCTTATTATGAATTATATGTTATCAAGCTACTATACTATGCATACAGGCTGTAATTACTTAAACAAAAAAATACAGTATATCTGAAGATTTGTAGTCTACCATTTCTTTCTACTTCTTATCAATGTTGCAAGACGTGAACTGCACAATCCCCATCAACCATGTCATAGCAGCGAGGTAACGTCATTAAATAATCCGACGGTCAATATCAATCACACTTTATCATTGCCCAACCAGCAGAGGAGAATGGACAGGGGGTTATCTCTGCTTTCTTTTTGAAGAATAAAAATCATCTAATCCTGTTTATGTTTCAAACAGTTCAATTTCACTGTTAGCCATGTGAAATGCAAAGAAAGCCACAGAGGTTCTTGGAAAATGTTTAGGCCTGCGGTGGGCAGCCATACAGCTTACTCATGCGTTAAAGATTACCTGTGAGTCAAGAGGCAGCACACCTCATTTAATCCAAATAAACTCAGGTTGGTTTCATGGGGGTCATAGCCAATTGTAAGTTCAGTTTGGCAGAAGTCATGATGTCCGGACTTTGCTAAGCACGCGCTGTATTAAAATTCCATCGCATCTTAAATCTCTCCTCCTCTGTCTCTGCCTTTTCAATATCTTGACTGTCTCGCATGTCTGCATGCTCCCGGGGACGCTAACACAGTCAGAATCTGGAGAGATTTGCTGACAGTAATTGTCACACTTTTACCAACCTGCTGCTCTCAGAAAGGTGTTGGCAAAACATTGCATTCTTTTTTTTTATTGTCTCACAAAAACAATCAGAAAAAAGACATGCTGTCACAGTGTGTTCACATACAGTATTTTGCAGCATTATGCCCTTAGAGACTGTGTAGCCAAATTCAATCTGCTCAACTGACTTGTGTAAAACTACATATAAAAGTGCTTATGTGTCACTTATTTTGTGTCACCTGGCAGCAACTTTGTTACTCTAGGTTGATGGAGTGTTTTGCTTGATGGAATAACCCCTGTTGAGTATATAATTGCCTATTATTTCCCCATCAACGCGTATTAGCCTTTTCCAGAAGGAGATCAGTGGGCTCTTGTTTTCTTACATTGACTGAAGAGCTGAAGAAGTGGACTTTCCTTGGCTGTTATTTTAGTATTAGGTCATATTTGAGGGATTACAATCAGAGTAAAGCACTGTTTGAAGTGATTCAGTTTAAATCACACTGTGAGATGTTTGATCCTGGATCTCTGCATACTCCCTAGATGAGTTACTCATCCATACAGACTGCAATTTTCTTCTTTTACTTAAAGTAGTAGTTCTTTCTTAGTGTGCAACACAAGGAAACAGTTTAATTTTCATATTTAATATTGTACATATTTTATTTTGTTATACATATACTATGTATGTAGGTTGTATATTTTATTCTACACTTACGTACTATCCATCCATCCATCCATCCATCCATCCATCCATCCATACATCATGGATGGCAGGGTCCCTCGATCCCTTCTTGGCTTATTCATAGGATCTTTGAACCATTTTTTGTCTGGCCCCTCACCTGGGACCACTTTGCCATGGACATGGAGCACAAAGCTCCCGAAAACACAGCCCTCAGGTTCATAGGGACACACAAACCTGTCCACAACGATAAGGTGATGGTTCCCGGAGAGGACTTCCGTACAGTATGTATTACATATATGTATATATACAATAGTTTTTCTGGCATTTATTTTTTATTTTATTTTTTAGTATGTATATCCTTGTAACTTGCTGCTTGAAACTAAGTCATTTCACCCATTTGAGATTAATTAAGTCCATCTATCTATCTATCTATCTATCTATCTATCTATCT